>NC_056741.1:236880933-237058433 GCF_019279795.1 Protopterus annectens | reverse complement strand
TGACAGACTGTCTGCATATGCAAAGATTTCCATCTTTTCCATGCCATCTGCATTAATTTCTTTTATGTTCTTCTTCTTTTCTTAGTTTCTCTAATAAACACTTCAATTAGCATGCATATAAAGTAGGGCTTAAAGGACAGCTTGATACATCCTATTGTAATTAAATCCTATTTCGTATCATCATATTGATTCATGTCATAATCCTGGTGGCAGTATGCATGATTTGAGCATTAAGGATTAACTAGTGGTATCCTTTGCTGGTTTATTTAACCATTCAGGTAGTTTACTTTATATGATCATATCCAAAGTCTAGTCTTGCCAATGAAAAACAATATCCTGGAACATTTCCTCTTTTAGTATAATCAAACTGTTGCTTAAATTATTTTACAGATAGTTTACAAATGCTGTTTGTACACAGTCTGCCTTCGCTAATGATCCAAAGCTGCAGTCAGTTGTGAGAAGTAATGAAGTCATTTTAAATGCACGTTTATTTTCTGAGAGTGCATTTTCATAAATGGCGCCATGAAAGAACGTTGCAAATGGTTTGTATAGCGATATGTCTAACGAGAAAATAATGGTAACAGAAATATTTCTTATTCGGCCCAAAGGACTTATACTTTGCTAACATGCACGTAAATTGAGATTTGCATTTTGCTGATGTTTTTATGAGCATGTAAAGGTATTAATGAAGGATCAGCTTAGTAAAGTAAAAGATAAAAAATGTTTAATACAGTAGATAAAATGGAAACATAAATGACAAGATTTTATGAGTATAATTAGAATATGTTTTACTTTCATCTATGTTGTAGTCATTCATTTTGGGTGGAGTTTCAGTAATATGAACTGCCATGTCTTCTTGATACCATAACTCTTGTTAAGACAAATAAGTTAGAAAATGGATTGATAGATACATTTATGTTTAAATTTAACATTGTATACACAGATCTGTTTAACAGGATTGGCTTATGATAATTTCTACAGCCACATAAACTTGGAACAGACAGTGTGCTTACTTGGATAATGCAGATGTAAAAATATACTGCAGTGATAATATTCCTCTTTGTGTCTTATATTGGATGAGACATGAAATTCTGAGAATTTTTTTATCATGTGAACAACAGAAGATAATCCATATATCCTGCTAGTTTCCACACTCATCTGCTACTCTGGCAGTGTATTCATTAAGTTTGCAACATACACATTCTGGAATACACTTTACCCATGCTGGACCCAGTGTGATGTCATTCATTTGCCTCCCTTTTCTTGTGAAATATTAGAAGAACTTTGGTCAGAATGTCATAAAAGCTCAGAGGTTTCCTTTTCTTTACACATATTATTTATATATATAGGAACACTTTATAATCACCGAAATTCTGAAATAATCCCAAGATTATAAAGCCGAAAGCTCAAAACTTTGAAACCCCAGAAGTGCAAATTTCAAAATGCCGAAGTACAGAGATGTTGCAGTAGTGCTTCTGGTGTTGCGCTGTGTGAAGGCCTAGCTGGAAGTTCAGCTTAGTATTCATGTTTAAGGGTTTTGGTTAGGGGCTTTAGTGTGTGTCAGTGTGTTTTGTTACTGTAATGTCTGTATGCGAGGGGAATGTAGCTTGTATGGGGGTGTTTTTGTGTATTTGTCTGTGTATTGCGACCTTGGAGTTAGTATATTTAAGTAGGGGGTGTGGGGGGCTTTCCCCCCTGCTTGTATGTAGTGTAGGTTTGTGTGTTTGTGTGTGGGGGGGAAGGTGTGAGTATGTGTATGTGTGTGATGCATGGTTAGTGTAGGAGTCGCGATTTTGAAATTTGCACTTCTGGGGTTTCGGGATTTTAAGGTTTCGGCTTTAGGCTCGAGATTCTGAAATTCGATATTTCAGGATTTCAGGATTATAAAGTGAACCTATATATATATATATATATATATATATATATATATATATATATAAAATATGTCTGATTATATATGATTATATATCACAATACCACTGACCTCCTACATTTACATACAATGACACTCAATAAATCGGAAAAAAAAAATAAAGAAACAACATTTCATCCCACTCCAACAACACCTCCTGCTAGTTATATATCAAGCCCAAGATCACAAAACAGTGAGAAAGGCAAAAAGCCCACTACCCACTGAATAGCAATCCCATAAGCAAATGCCAGCATCCTGTGATGAACCGGCATTGTAATAAGACAATCTTCCTTCTTAACACTCAATGTACCAAATGTATAATGAAACACACTGAACCTATATATGTGTGTGTGTGTGTGTGTGTGTGTGTGTGTGTGTGTGTGTGTGTGTGTGTGTGTGTGTGTATACACACACACACACACACACACACACACACATATATATATATATATATATATATATATGGATTGCCTTTCAAATCTTCAAAGACCAAAATCACAAATGTTATTTTTGTGAGATGAAAATAACAAAATTTAAAATCCCAAAACCTGTAATTTTTCCCAGGGCAAGTAAACACTAGCCCAGAACTACACAGTACACAACGTACCATCGGAAACCCACCTAGGTGGGAGGCTACACCCCTCCACACCGCCCAAATATATATATACCAAATTCGGGATCACATTACAGTGGGGAAAAGGGCATATTACCCCATGATGGGCAATTATTTACTTGCCCTGAGAAAAATAGCAGGTCATTATTTTCATATCGCGAAAATAATGTTCAGGATTTTGGTCTTTTGAGATTTGAAAGAGGACCTTTATATATATATATATATATATATATATATATATATATATATATATATATATATATATATGTCTATATATATATATATATATATATATATATATATATATATATATTGTATGTGTGTGTGTTTGTGTGTGTATGTATGTTTGTATGTATGTATTCATGTGCATGCATATGTATTTTAATTTTTAATTTTCTTCATTTGTTCATTGCCTAGGTCCCCCCAAAGTATGTCAATCTGGCTGCCTCACTACTGCTATAAACAACAAGCTCTCCTCTCCTTCACAAAATCCAAAACACAACTCTGACCCAAATAAACCACCGACTGTGATTCACAAAGAAGGCAACCATGTAAAACAAAATTACTTTATTTTCTAGCGCTTCAGTGTTTCCACCTTCAAGGTTGCCTTCTTTGTGAATCACAGTCGGTGGTTTATTTGGGTCAGAGTTGTGTTTTGCCTCACTACTGCTGCTTACAATAAAACAAATGATAAAGTAATGCTAACCACTTTGAATGATGCAGAGACATTCATGAGTACAAAATAACATTATCTTTTTCATAACATTATTCATTAATGCGTTCAAGTCATAGATAAAATCTTACCCAAGTAACTAATATATTAGTTCATAAAAAGGAGCAATTAGATATATAGTCCAAAACATTCAAATTACCCTTGCCTTATTAGATATAATAAACGTCTTGCCCTTTCACTCTAATACCAGTAATCCATGTGTTGTGTTTTCAGGAAAAAAAAAACAAACTTCAGTTCTGTGAGTTTTTTTATGTTTATGCTATTCAGTTTGACCACCTTCCTCTCTTTTTCTCTGCTTAAATCACATTCTCAGGAACTCAGAGTTAGCATCCTTCCCGCTAACGACTCCCTCCTCCTTCTCCTTATCTCGCCATGTATTCAGTTTCCTTGTTTGCGTATATTTTTTGTTTTGTTTTATACTTTATTATGTTTCTCTTATTTAGTAGATGATTGTTTGTAGCTTCTTACCTATTCGTCAGTTTTCTTAGTCTGTTTTCAGTTAACTCTTTGTTTTACAATTTGTATTAAGATTGTCTTTAAATTTCTGTTATTGTTCTTGTGTTCATGCTTAACTCTTAGAATTAGTGTCTAGCTGTACATTGCAGAGGGGTGGAATCCTAATTACATCTTAGGTGTCCAGAGCTCCTTTAGCAGCTATGACTTTAGAGGAACCAGTCAAGGATGGTGAAAAGTGAAGGGGGATGGCCTACTTGCTTCTTTGGGGAGGGGGTGATTCATAGGTTCATAGGTTCATAGGTAGATACTAGGCTATCTGCCCTAGGGCATTTATAAGCCTAGCCAGAGTGTATTTGGCTTCCGCCTCCCTATTAGATTAGCCTACTGTGCCTCTGAAAAGTAGGTCACAGAAGGTACCCTTTTAATCTACTTATCCTTAACACTAAGAAGACCAAACTCTCTCTCTTTATCCCTCATTCTCTATAGGTTCATAGGTAGATACTATGGAAGGGGTTTGCACACACTCAGAAGCACACTGAGTGTTGCACTGTTCCTGCTGGAAACCAGGGAGACCTCTGCTATGCTGCAGAAGTAGGGGTGAGTGGGTGGGCTACTTGAAGGCTATTTCTGTTGTGGAAGTGAGGAGAAGTCTTTGGTGGACAACGCATTTCGATGCATTTTCAAGTATTTTTGAAATGGGTTGTCCACATGCAATAAATTACCAAAACCACCACACTTCACTTATTTGATCTTCTTCCTCCTTTGGATGAGATATTAACCGGAGGTCCCATGCGCTTGAGTTGGTGGTAGCTCAGGTGAATGTAAAAGTTCACACAGCACTTATTGGAAAGAGTAGGGAAAGTTCTCTAATGCCCTGGCCAAACTTCTCCCCTGAAAAGAGGCTATTAGCCTAGTGGGACTAACCAAGTCAACAAAAGATAGATAAATAGATTGGCAGACTGATTGATTTAATCATGGCATATACCTATCCATGATATTCTGGGTCTATATCAGAACATCAGAGTATTAAAACTTCAAACGTTCTGATATCGAACACTATTTAGCGAACACTAAGAATAGCGAAACTGCAGGACAGCAAATTCTTTCCTCAGGAAAGAATTTGGTTGGCAGTTTCTGTGGCTTCGCTATTCTTTAATGCTGTGGTGAAAAGTTACGGGTTGGGTTAAGGTAAGTGTGCGATTGTTTGTATGTTAGGATTAGGGGCGGGTTAAGTGAGTTAGGGTTAGAGCGCGGGTTAGGCGTCTGTGCGATAGTGACAGACTTAGGGTTAGGGGCGGTTTAAGTGAGTTAGGGTTAGGGCGCGGGTTAGATGAGTGTGTGATAGTGACGGACCTTAGGGTTAGGGTTTGAGTTAAGATAAGTGGGTAGATAGTAGTGTATGTTTAGTTTAGTGTAGCATTAGATGTAGGAATTTAAGTGCATGTGTGTGGTTGCTGTGCTTGTGTTGTCTGTATGTGTTTCGGAGCAGCGAATTTTTTCCATGGGAAAAAATTCGCTGTTCTGAATTCAATATTTTCATGTTTAGATGTTTTGGGGCTGATGAAATAGTGTTTGTTATTTTCATCTTTTGATAACGTGATATAAACACGATATTCTAAAGCACATGCATGTCTAACTAAAGTAAAAATGTTTACCCTCATCGTCCGCTATGGGTAAATTGTTTAATGGCTGTTTTAAGTGGCCAGCACCAACAGTAATTCAGTTTTAAGTCTGTATTTGTACCTTCCCATTCTACAAACGCATCATATATTAAACCCGAATGATTTAACACCATGCAACAGAATATCACCCACACTAACACCTACATCCTTGAAGAAAACTGATCATCTTGACCATGCATCCCAGCAGTGTGGTGTTGCATGAAAACATCTAACAGCAAAATGTACCGCATTTTATATGAAACATTTCCACAAACTATTTTAGAGAAAAACTACAAAGGGAAAATTTATTGCAAAATAATTTTATTTATTTAAATAAAAGTGAAAACTGCATTTCTAAATGCATTATAACATGAGAATGTCATTGTGTACAAATATTTTTGTCAGATAATATCCTATCCAGTTCTATCTTCTACTCTAACACCATTCATTTTGAAGATACTACCACGGATTCACCCACAGATTTTACTAATGATGGTCCACTGTTCACATCTACTTTCTCAGTAGTATGTTTCTCTCAAACCCTTGGTTTAACATTGTTCCACTCCTTGTTTTGCTTTTACATTACTGATGGACAAGTCTCACAGTGGCACAGCAGTTGGGGTTCTGCCTTACAATGTATGGTTCTCCAGTTTGGTTCCTGGCTGGGGTGCATTTTGTCTGGGTTATGCATGTCCTACCTGGGTCTACTGACGTTTTCACCAGTTGCTTTAGTTTCCTTCCCTATGCAAGTTTGGCACTTTCAGTGTCAGTGCCTTTGGTATTGGCCAGATTTCAAGAGTCATTTATGTCACTTACATTGCACCCCTTGGTGCATGCAACTTTCCCAACACTGCCAACACCTAGGCCACATCTAACACCCTTTTCACACAGTTCACTTAGAGCCTGCAGCCTTCCATGCTTCTAGGACCGGGGAAGGGTTTGGATCCTCCTGCTTCCTCATCTCTGGAGAAAACTCAAATGCAAGGGGTGGCAGTTTGACTCCCCACTGGAGTCTCCAGCAGAGACATAGACATCTCAGTTGGCACCCCAGAAACATCCTGAGAGTGGCACCCCCAACCTGAAGTTGACAAGCAAAAAAAAAATACAGTGACAAATAAGGCTCATACAACAAATGATCACATTCATTTACGCAGATTTGATATCAGCCATGGCTCCTTAAACAAATTCAGTTTCCATACTCATGCCCAGTGGGCAGCTCTTTACCTTGCCCCAGTTATGTTACTAGTGTACAATCCTTGGCACCAAGGATGGGAGTGAGGGCCCCCACCACCACCATTCCCTCCTGATGACCAACACTTGAAATGCTAGATTTAATAATGTAAAAAGAGAGGATGTCCATCTCTGGAAAAAAGGACCATACAGGAAGTATTCCATTGTCCCACTTCCTGCTTTCTAGGTGACAGCCCCAGCAGGTGAGATACTGGCCTTGGCCATCCAGGAGGCTTGAAAGACATCTTATTGTTTTGGAAAGATGAAAGAGCGTGTTACTTTTATTTATTAAATACGTCTGATTCTCATTCACATCTCAAGGTGTATTTTATTTGTTTCTATACATTCAGTCATATGACATGCTCAAATGCCATTCAAAGATATAAATCTAGTATAATTCCTCCACTGCTAACAAACCACTTCTGTATTCTAGTCCAAATTTATAGTTACCTGTCAGTAGCCTTCTTAAAATGATTTATATGTAATAACACATAATAAACAATAATATCAGGTATTCAGTCAAACAAAAATAAAGCAAACAGTAAAATGTTCCAATAACAAATCAGGTACATATTATACTTGTTCATCAATCATTCATCATATGTATTCACATTAAGTAAAAAGAGACATCATATTCAAATTGTATCATTTTGAAAAGGCATTATTTAAAACAGAAGGAAAAAGAGTCCCTGTGTGATAATTCATTTTCTTTCACATTAATCAAGCCAGTTAAGTGGATTAAAAAAGTACTTACATTTCCTGATTTTATATATACCTCTATAAATGAGACAATGACACCAGTATGAAGCAAGGAATGTTTGTGTAAAGCATTATTGCTTCTTTTACACCTCATATCACAGATTTTTCCCTGAAACATAGCCTTAGTAGGTGAGAAGTCTGCCCCACATAAAAGTTCACATGTACATTCCATAAATTATATGACACAATGAGAGTTGCAGGTTATAATGTTATGGATATCAAAAATGTGAGTATTGCATGAGTAAAAAAAAGCTTTAGTTTGTATTATACAGTAAATTCTCAGTTAACCGGCACCCATGGGGATTGGTAGATGCCAGATAACTGTAGTTTCTGGTTGCTTGAGAGTCACTATTAAAAACAGGTCTGACTAATCCTGTACCCTATACTATACCATACCATACCATACCATAAACACGATATTGATTTGATTCTAATACTAAAATACAGTAATTAAAAGCCTGGCCGGGGGGGGGGGGACAGAAAGTGCAACACATGAAAATTGAATTGAATGTTTCATACTGTACTGTATTTCTTTCATTTTTTTTTGTTTTCCAGTTGCTTGAGTTCCAGTTAACTGAGAGTTTACTGTATATGGGGCATAGTCCAGTTCTCACAAGATGTACATCCCTTACCTGTAGTCTGTTCTCTTAGTTTAAGATCACAAATCTTTTACGGTATCCCAATATTTCATTAAAATTCTTCATTCTTCGAAAAGCAAATTTGCACTGATCTGGTACAACATTCCCAGAGATCTTTAACCTAATAATATCCTGCAAACATCTGTTCCCTAGTAGTGATAAATCTTTTGTCTTCATTCACATTATGTTGCATGCTCTTATACTGGAACCTCATCAGCTCATCAGGTTCCAAATCCTTAACACAATCTATAACCCTGTCCAGGTGTCATTTATTATATTTGTTATGGATAAAGATACGCCTTAAATCCATAGACAGATTTGGAAAAAATACATTTTACATGTATAAACTGATAACTGTGGATGTTGTAAATAGTGTGTTTAGAGTAGCAACTGTGAGTTGTTGCAAGGACTTTTTAGAAAACTGTTCCTTATATAATTCTGCGAGCTCAATCTCATCTATCAGCTTCATTTTGTTAACATCTAGAAAATTCATACTAAAGAGCTTTATGAGAAAATTTGATATGTTATTCAAATAATTAACTCATTCAGATTTTCCTTGTTCCTGTTCCATGTCACCCCATATGTCATCCAGGTATTATCGCAAGATTACTGTATTAACTGGGGATACTCTTAGCAGTGTGGAGAGAAAGGTGCATCCCAGATGACTGGAGAATAAGCATACTCATGCCAGTATACAAGAACAAAGGGGACATCCACAACTGTGAGCAGTACAGAGGCATTTAACTCCCATCACATTGCATGAAAGTTCTGGAGAGAGTGATTGATAAATGGGTATGCAGAGTAGTGGAATATAAGATGGGGGATGAGCAGTTTGGATTCAGATCAGGATGCAGCACAACTGACCCGATGTTTGCAGTGAGACAGATAGTTGAGAAGAACCTAGAGATGAGGAAAGAATCCAACTGGGCAATCCTAGACTCATTGACAGCATATGACATGGTCCCAAGAAAGCTGATTTGGGCATGACTCTGTGGTTCGAAGTCCCAGAAATATTGGTAGAATTAGTACAGGCTATATACAAGGATCCAATAACTCAAGTTTTGTCTCAAAGAGAGGTTCCCAGTTAGAGTGAGTGTACACCAGGATTCAGCTCTCAGCCCACTGCTGTCCATACCGGTGATGAACTACATTAACAAACAGGTTGGAGGGGACAGATCAACAAAGTAACTGTATGCCGACAATGTGACATTACAGGCAGACCCTGAGCAAGAACTTCAGCAAAGGATGGGGGAATGGAATGCAAAATGTAAAGAACATGGGATGAAACTAAGCACAGATAAGACAGTGGTAATGGCAGCAAATTGGGGAGATCAGAAAAAGCTGAGAATTGAGATAGAAGGGAAGATAGTGGAACAGTAAATAGCTTCAAGTATCTGGGGGGCTTGTTGAGGAGAAGGGAAGTCTGAATGAAGAGAGCAAAGCTAGAATCAGAGGGGCTGCAGCCAACTAGCATAGAGTCTCAGGTGTAGTGTATGACAGAAGAATGCCAAAGAAGCTGAAAAATAAGGTGTACAAGACTGTGGTGTGACCAGTACTACTGTATGGTACAGAAACCTGGGCAGTAAAGGCAGAACAGATGAAGAAGCTAGAGGTGATGGAAATTAAGTGTCTGAGAACGGTGGTAGGATGCATTCTGTGGGACAGATGAAGAAATGAGGACATAAGAGCAGAAGCCAAAGTAGCTCCAATTGCAGAAAAGATCAAAGAAAACAGATTACAGTGGTTCGGACACATGTTCAGGAAAGCAGAAGAAGGTAAGAGGAAATGAGGACATCAAGCGAAGAGGAGGATGGATTGTGTGAAAGAAGATCTGTGACAGTCAGGCATGAGTGTTGAAGAAGGCAGGAGTGTGGCACTGAACCGAGAGAGATGGCAACAGTTAACATGATACTCCGACCCCATGTAGAAAATGGGAAAAAGGGGGCTGATGATGATGATGATGATGATGATGACTGTATTAGTATTATCTATTTGTTATACACAAAAAGCTGTTTAGAGTAGCTCATATTTGCAGGTAACATTATTTTTACGAGTGTCATTTTTTAACCATCTTTATTAAACATAACATTTTTTTTAAAGTGAGATAGGTACATACACTGTATGTGTACTATTCAGTTTAACTTCTCCAAGTCTTTTGGGTTTCTGATATCATAAAAGGAATGCACCCCATTCCTAAATCAAAGTATGATTAAAGTTCATAAAATTAGTACAGTTTCAGTCTGTGATGTTAGCCAAAAGCGCTCTTTGCAGCACCCGCAGTGGGCACAGAATTGAATCCTTCTGCAATTCATACAGAGTTACATGTATCGGTCACATATCTAAATACATCTGTATTTTTTGTTTTGTTTTATGAAACTCATTGCTCCTACTGTTATTGCAACTGTCTGGGTATCCTTCTTACATACTGCCCTCTTTTCTGCCTGCAAATCCTGGTATTTTATGACTGTGTCTCTCTGTACATAAGACAATGTAATCACGGGATGTAGCAATTTCAATGATCAATGCTACTTTTGTCTTCTTTTCATAGACAACTATATCTGGTTTTCTCACGTGTATTTTTTGAACTGTTGGCAATGGGTGACCCCATATGATATAGACCTCATCATTGTCTATAATGCTTTGTGGCTCATGTTTCAATGCTCCTCAGCTACTTCAATATTATAATGTTTACACACTCTCCAATGCAACAGTCTTGCCACATTATTATGCCTTGCAGTATATAGGCCCTCTCCATTAGTGTATCACACCCACCAACAAGATGTGTGACTGTTTTCAGTTTTGTTTTACAAAACCTGTATTAGTCTGTTTCACTGACATGTGCAGTGGACTTTATAAACCAGCATGTAAATAGTCCATTATCCCAGGCTGCCAACATTCACCGACGTGACTAAAACTACACTTGCTACTACTTATCTCCTCCCGACACTTCTTTGAGGTGCTCCCATCCTTACTAAATTCCAACAGTTGCTAAATTTGCAGCAGTACCCCTTTCAGAACCCACCATTCTATATCACTAAAAAACCTAAATTGGCTATAACTGCCTCATCAACTAACATATACACCTCTTCTTACCACCTATAAAATTATCCAGCATCTGTCTGCTTGTCCAGGACTAAAAAACATTTTACACAACTATGTTCCTAGTTGGTCACTGTGAACCAGTGACGAGAACTCCCATCTATAAACCTATCAAATCTGCTGGGCATTGTCTGTAATCATACAAGGTTGCTAAGGCCTGAAACTCCTTGCCTTTAACCATCAGGTCAATACCCTCTCTCCCATTTTTCAAAGCCACTGTGAAAGACTTCCTAGCTAAAATCTGTCTCTGTTCTTGCTCAAAACCAGGATAAACTATATCCCTAAATGTTAACAAGTACCTTTTCATTCCTTATATCTCCTTACTCTCCCTTCTTCACTTACTTTCTTACTTCTGTCAAATTCTCATCCCTGACTTTCTCTCTAAATATACCATAAGCCTGTTTTTCCTCCACTTCATAATGCAGTTCTTGTTTGGATTAGACTAACTCACCTTCAGTTTCTCTACAAACTGTCTGAAGTTTCTGTAAATATTAAGTGACTGTCATATAACTTGTATCAATTCTTAACCAATGTTTTATATTATCACTAATTTATTATAGTCATTTAAACTGCAGATGTTTGTGTTTTATTTTTAAAGATCGTAAAATTATTGTTCTTGAAATGTTTTGTCATAATTTGGAGCTTTTCTCCCCGGACTTCCTCTGAAAATGGGCTTCTACCCAGTCACACATCCCAGTAATAAAATGTCAGTAAATAAAAAAATAAATAAAATATTAACCTTTTGCATTTTGGTTTAAAATTCACCTCTTCTTAACCATTCCTGCATCAGACCCTGATCAACATGAGGTCGTTCCAGGAGTTTTCTGTTCTTGTAACTATATTTATGCCTTTTCCACATTTCTTGCCTTCTCATCTGATCCTTCACCTTATATTCCTTCTTTTGTTTTTTGACACATTCAGTTGTTGCCTGATTTTTGTTTACTTCTGGTTTAGGTTCCATTCCTGCTTGACACCTGCTATTCTGCTAAACTAAGCAAGGAAGTCATGTTAGACTTATCCTCCTCATGTTTTAAAACTTTCACTATTTTGGATCTTGTGAGGTCAGCAAATATGCATGCAGTCCTAGAAGTGCAGATCTATACATGTAATCAATTTCAAGGAGGCCCATACCTCCTTCAGAACAGGGAATATATAATCTTGGTATACACTGATTTTTATAAATCATTTGATAAGTGTGAAGCATGTTCTTGTTTTCCTGTTCAACTGATCCAATACCTTTTGGTGCCAATCAGTCACTCCAAAACTGTAAGAACAAATTGGTTTAGAGCTTGGACTTTGTTCCTAGGTGTCAAGGCTGTTTTTAGTATTAATTTTAGTCTTCTAAATATTCCTTACTATGTTTTGTTAGCATTTATTCATATTTTAATGTCAATCTTTCATCAATTACCACATATTTGTACACTCCCTCCTGCTCACGTTCCTTTATATCACATTCCTGTCCCAGACTGATATTTTCTTGGTGCTGCAGCTTTTCTGCCTTAAAGTTTGCATTTGCTCAATTATCAAGACCAAATGACATTCTGTTATCATCTTAGAAAGTGTTGACCATTTGCAGTTCTGCTTTCAGTTCCTCATCTGATGAGCTGTACAGTTTTAAATCATCCACAAAAAGAAGAAAATACGTCTTTACACTTTGTTGTAGTTTTCTTCTAAATGACTATAAACTCTATCGGCATCAATTCTAGTATAACTTTCACTGCATAATAGTTTATACCTCAACCCTCTTGCTGCTACAACAAAATATTCTAACTGGACCCCCCCCCCAGTGGTACTAGCTGGTATACACTATTATCCCCTATATAATAGACCAAAAAACTATACCCCCGTGCATTTTATTAACTACAAACTCCCTACAATATGTACTCCTCCAAGAGTAAAATCTATGCATTTCTAACTACATCCATCCTATTACTGCCTCTCCTCCTCCTTATACTCACATCACCTAACATCCACTTACACCCCAAACATATCTCCCCTACAAACCCAAATTGCTGGAGCCATATAAATAATCATCAAACCTTCTCCATTTTTCCATCTATCTTCTCATTAAATACTCCCTTACCAAAAATACACTTACCTAACTCCCAACTGACTCCTACCAAACACGAAACCAAATACTACAACCCCACTGCTAATATGTTCAGACTCATCTACCTCCACAAAAACATTCTCTTAGCTGGAGACATCCATCCTAACCCTGGTCCAACACACCCCACTGCTAGCTCTCCTAACCCCAAAGTCAATAATCTGCCAAACAAACATCTTTCCTTCTATTCAATAACAACTAGGAGTAGTCTGAACAAAGTACGTGAGCTACATGCTTGGATCTCCCACCATACTCCAGATATCCTTGTTCTGACTGAAACCTGGTTGAAATCCCAACACCAGGACATAGAGATCTTGCCCTCTGGCTATAGCATACACCGTCTTTAATTGACCAAAAAGGAAAGGTGGAGGTGTTGCTATCCTACACTCTAGCCAGCTTACCATTTCTAACTCTAATTTTACATCCCAACCCTTCTCCCCAGCCGAAAATGTATCTGTAAACATAAACATTAATAGCCATCCCACTATCACCATTGTAGCAATTTACATTCCACCAGGTGATAACATCCCCCCACTGGAAAAAAATGCTTGCTCATATCTCCCAACACAAACCAAATGAAACTATCATTCTTGGGGATGTCAACATTAACTGGCTATCTCTCTCCTCTCAGAACTCCCCACAGCACCTTAATCTCTATGGCTTTACTCAACTCATCTCTGATCCCACTTATTTCAATAACTCCCATACAGCCTCATCTCTCCATGGCTGGATTCTTGTCTCACACCCTTCCAAATACCATAACCCTGAAACACTACCAAATTCTCTAAGTGATCACTGCCCAATAAAAATACTCAGATACACATCCCATCAAGCTAAAACTCAAAGGTTTATCAAACATCGAAAACTAACAAACTTTAATCCTGAAATTCTTAAATCTTTATTAACAAAAGTGAACTGGAATCCCCTAAAACTATTCCCCTTGGATGAAGCTGTCCACTTTTTTAACTCCACTTTCCTTAGTATTTTAAATTCTCTGGCACCCTTTACAACAGTCCACATAAAGTCTAACATATCCCCATGGCCGAAAACACTCATGCACTACTAAAAAAAAAGACAGAGCATGGAAAATTTGGACTAAAACTAAACATCAACCAGACCTCCAGAAATATAAAGAACTTAGAAATCTTGCCAAAAGTCACATAAATAACGATAAGAAAAACTTCTATAATACTCCATCTTCTACCTTTAAATCCAACCCTAAAAAGTTCTGCCACTCTGTAAATCAAATACTACACCAGGGTGCACTAGTTTCCCCTAACCCTAATCCTGACAAAACACATGAGGAAATTGCCTCCATATTCAACAACTACTTTATAGACAATATCCAAATTACTAAATCATGACACAAACCATCCCACCAACAATAACAGACCTAATAGCTCAAACTCTTCCATCGATAGTAACCCTACCACTACCTTCTCCCTCAAACCTGTCTCCAGTAACTATATTAAAACTCTACTATCTAAATTAAAACCTTGCTCCACATCTGTAGACAACATTCCCTCCACATTCCTTCAGGCTGCTGCTGATGTTCTTGCTTTCCCGGTTTCCATTCTAATAAACCGCTCTATCACAAAATCCACATTCCCTTCCATTTGGAAGCAATTTTACACCCTTCCAATACACAAAGAAGGAAACTCCATAGATATAACTAAGTTTAGACCCATAGCCATACTCTCACCACTCTCCAAAATTCTGGAAAAATGTATACACAATCAAGTCTTACACTACCTTCTGCAAAAAAATCTACTCACACCTACCCAACATGGCTTTCGTCCCATGCACAACACAACTATAGCTCTCCTGTCTTTCCTGAACTTTGTATCACTAGCTAGAGACAGTAACAAACTTATTTCTTGTCTCTTCATTGACCTCTCTAAAGCCTTTGATACAGTCTGTCATAAACTACTTCTCCTTAAACTAGCAAACTTACACTTCTTTCCATCCACCATATCTTGGTTTAACAGCTATCTCTCTGATAGACTCCAGTCATTCAAGTGGCTCTCAGCTTTCTTCTTCCTGTTAAAATGGGTATTCCACAAGGCTCCATCCTTGGGCCACTTCTTTTTAACATCTTTACCAACCTTCTCTACTCTTCCTGTCCTGGATCCTCACTGATACAATACTCAGATGATTCTACACTTATCACTATTGCCGAATCATCAACTCAACTAAAATCATACATACAGTTCTCTTTTAACTCTGTAGAAAACTGGCTATCTGAAAATCAACTTATCCTTAATCCAAACAAAACCAAATTACTACTCTTTCACCCTAAATTCCTTAACCACATAAAGTCTTCCTTCTCCATATTGTCACAAAATAATACTCAAATACAGGTGGACACCAGTACAAAACTCTTAGGTGTTACTATTGATGATAGACAAACCTTTGATTTACACGTCAATAATTGTATCCAAAAAACACATCTCAAGCTAGGTCTCCTCTATAGAAACAAAAAATATCTTACCAAAACACCAAAACTAACCCTTTCAAATGCCTACCTCTTACCCACTTTACTCTATAGCTCCCAAATTCTCACCAGCCTCAACAATGGACTACTAAACAAGTTAGAAACAACTTATAACAGGATTGCCAGATTTGCTGCCCAAAATTCTTACAAGTCCCATTACTGTCTCTCACTAAAAGAACTAAATTGGCTAGAATGACCTAACCTGCTTCAGTATAATCAGTTTCAGATTATTCACTCCATTCTCTACAAACCTTCTTTCTATCCAACATTCTCATCTCTAATCTCTCATTACCTACCCACTAGATTACTCCGCAGTTCTGAACAAGGCCTACTAAAAATCTACAAACTAAGTACCAAAATGGGTCACCTATTCTATAGCTTTAACCCTTCCAAGTCCTAGAATAGCCTACCACTAGATATAACATACCTTGAACATCCCAATCAGTTCAAAACCACTACAAAAAATACCTTCATGCAAAATGAACCTGCCAATGTAATTATCCCCCGTAAACAGTCCCCTATAACCTTCTACTTCCCTTCTATAAACAAACTTACTACTTTATCTTCTCCTCTTGCTACATCACTGTACAAACATAACTAGTACAATATTTCAGGTATGTAACTACTGCACTATTATATATATAATATGTAATTATGAATGTATCCCTCTGATGAATGTATTTCTATATGTATTTCACTTGCCACAGTGTAATGTATGACACTGTAATGCAGTAATGTGTGGTACTGATGAATGTATTCTACATGTATTCAATATGTAAAATTTCTATTTTTCTGTTGGAGCTTTTCTCCTCGGGCCTCCGCTGAAAACAGGCAATTGCAGCCCAGTCGGACAAACCTGGACAACAAATATAATTTAAATAAATAATATAGTTTATACACCATTGGAAGGCAAACTCTTGGCCTATAGTTTTTAGGACAGCTCATAGGTTCACTCTTAAGGAGGAGTATCATTTTTCCTGCTGTTAACCAGGCTGGTGTCTGTTCATGATGTGCCTGTAAACATAGCCGGCCTTAGGCATAGGCCAACTAGGCGGCCGCCTAGGGTGCTGGTCTAGCAGGGGCACTTTTCTAGTATTTATTTGATGTAGTTAGACCAGGATGGGGGCACCAGGTAGTGTGGTGGGGGATGCCATGGAGCCCTTTTGCCTAGGGCACCAGTTGACCTAAGGCCGCTGCTGCCTGTAAACAGTTCTTACTCAGGGCTAAATCTTCATGTAAAAATGTTAATAGTTTTTGCCAGAAGTTAGGTACTGCATTTGGGCCTTGGGTTTCCATTTAGGAGCTTTAACTTTGTTTCAGTTTCTCTGGCCATTACTTCATCCCATTTCATATCCTGTACATTTGAAGTTCTTACTGTTTCTTTTACTTCTTCTATCCCTTCAGCATCTTTATGTTCCACAGGGTCTTCATAGATATTTCTCCAAAATCTGGGTATTTCTTTTTTACAGAGGTATTTTTATTCCTTTTGCCTTCTTTCCCAATTCTCTATAAAACTTTTTGGGTCATCAGAATTGCTTATTTTGTACTTTTCCTTTATATTTATGTGCATGTATTCTAAGCTTGTCTTCATGTGCCAATATCTTTAGTTTATTATTTGCAACAGAATATGATAGACCCTGGTCAGTTCTGATACTGCTTCCATACATAATTCATGGAGGATAATTGTGTGCAATGCTGAATATCAGTAATATGCAGTAAGCAACAGACATCAATTTGTAAATCAGGTGTTAATTGCAGGAACTGGGCAGTGTTCTTAATTGTATCAGGATTGTGTAAAAGTATTGATTTTAAACACCTGTTTAAGAAATCAGATGTTACTTCTGTTAAAGACCCTCCATAAGAAACAATAGGGTGTCCTGTTAGTTTTTTTCAAACACTGATGTAATTTTACCTGTATAAGAAATCAGATAATAGTTCTGTTCCTCGGCCCCCACCTGTTCAACATCTTTACAAACCAACTCCACTCAGCAGCTACAAACAGCAAAATCATTCAATACACCAATGATACAACTCTGATCTGCTCCGCATCCAACATTCAACGTCTCCAAAATAAAACACAACAATCCTTCACGGAAACAGAAAATTGGCTAAACAAATCCCAATTAATATTAAACCCAAAGAAAACACAACGTATGTTGGTCCACCCAACAAAGGCCAATGATACAACCTTCTCCATATCCTCAGCTATCTAGACCTTCATCATCCCAGTCCCAGAAGCTAAGTTGCTAGGATTTACAATCGACCAACAACTAAAATACAACAAACATATATCCCTCACTGTCTCCAAAGTCCTCAAGAAGCTAGGGACCTTTTATAGCTGTAAAAGGTACCTAACTTCCAAAGCTAGAATTGCCATAGCCAAAACCCATCTGCTAGCAACACTACTGTATGCTTACCCAGTGTTAACAAACCTGAAGAAAACTGACCTTAATAAACTCTCCACATGTTATAACAAAATCATCAGGTTCACCACCAACTCCAGATCACGCTCCCACCACTTCCAGTCCCTATACACACTACAATGGTTAGAAATTTACTACGATACTACCAACTCAACCTGGCACACCATATCTTATATTATCCTGAAAAAACTCCTGCCCTGACTGGCCTCCTAAACAAAGCTCTGATAGAAAATATCCAGTGTAAAAACAGCTCAGGAGAATCTGTGTTCCCTCACGAAGTTGCAAACATATGGAATATTCTGCCTCCTGATCTCAGACTACAAAAGTGTACATCCACCTTCAAAAACCTACTAAAATCTTATCTCTACACCAACCATTTATGTAACAGCAATGGACCTCTCCAAACTCCCACCCTGCCAAAGGGAGTTACCTCCTAATGCTTTAGACAAACATATACTACTGTGTTACACTCTTTCTCTTTGTACATACCGTAAATATTGTCTATATGCTTATACTATACTAATGCTGTGTAATGTAAAAACACTCCACCTACATTTGTCTATAAAGTGTAGGATCACATGTCTGTACTTTATCTCTGTATTAATAGCCTGTTAACCTTTCTACATGTGTTTCCTAAACTTTATCACCTTGATTGTTATAGTCAGCCGGGCTATCCTGGTAAACAAATGTTAAATAAATAAATAATTAAATAATTAAAAACATATTTAGATTGTATATATAATTCCTGAAGAATTCCATATTCAAATGATTTCACAGTGGCATGATGGTGTGGGGGAAATGGAACCTCTAAACTGGAAAGGAACAATATCAAACAATTTTCTTTTAGCTGATTTCTATTTTTAAGCCTTAACTTTAAATTTATTTGCCTACAAGAAACTGTAAAATTTTTAACAACTTAAGAATCGAGAACATAACAGGATGGAGCAAAACTTTATTTAATGTCAGTGTGTGCATCATTTTAACTAAAAGAAGAAAGATTTATAACTAAATATCTGTGTTCAATATTTTGATTTACTGAAGGGTATTTTGCCGTCTTTAAAGAAAATTAGTGATGTCCCCAATGCTTATGGCTGCCTCTCTTTTGCTGTTTAAAAAGGGGAATTTACTATTCAGTTCAACCATATTGTTCATTCTAGTTCTTGGTCCATTATATGGGTATTTACAGAATGGGATTCTTCCCTTATATGGGTATTTACAGAATGGGATTAAACACATATTTAGATTGTATATATAATTCCTGAAGAATTCCATATTCAAATGATTTCACAGTGAGATGATGGTGTGGGGGAAATGGAACCTCTAAACTGGAAAGGAACAATATCAAACAATTTTCCTTTAGCTGATTTCTATTTTTAAGCCTTAACTTTAAATTTATTTGCCTACAAGAAACTGTAACATTTTTTTACAACTTAAGACTCGAGAACATAACAGGATGGAGCAAAGCTTTATTTAATGTCAGTGTGTGCATCATTTTAACTAAAAGAATAAAGATTTATAACTAAATCACTGTGTTCAATATTTTGATTCACTGATGGGTATTTTGCCGTCTTTAAAGAAAATTAATGATGTCCCTGATGCTTATGGCTGCCTCTCTTTTGCTGTTTTAAAAGGGGAATTTACTATTCAGTTCAGCCATATTGTTCATTCTAGTTCTTGGTACATTATATGGGTATTTACAGAATGGGATTCTTCCCTTATATGGGTATTTACCGAATGGGATTCTTCCCTTATACGGGTATTTACAGAATGGGATTCTTCCCTTATATGGGTATTTACAGAATGGGATTCTTCCCTTATATTGGTATTTACAGAATGGGATTCTTCCCTTATATGGGTATTTACAGAATGGGATTCTTCCCTTGATTCTAAGTCATTGTCCTGATTTGATGAGAAGTCCTTAGTTTTGTTAATTCTAAGGCAGAAAAGTGAGCATTTAATAATGGACTTGGGTTGTCCGCTCCTCGTAAATTTGCCTCTTTTGTTTCTATTAACTTGATCTTTAGAGAAATGGACAATTCAATTAGATTTATTCCAGTAGAATTTGTTGCTCTCAGAATAATCATTCATATGTCTCTCAATTCTTTTTTTTTTTATTTTGTAGTTCAGTGTCGAATTATTTCATTATGCTAATAAAATTAGTATGCAGAGTATTATAGGAAGCATGACCAATAATGTCCTGGACTTATTTTACTGGCCCTTGTAAGTGAACACTGAAACGGTTAATATTACATCACTACAGCTATAAGACAGTTAAACAGAAGCTGTACGATGAATGGCATAACATTTTTTTTATAAATACATTGTCTTCATTATCTACCCCAGGTTCCAGCCATACTCACAATCCTGAAGATGCCATACCCTTCTCTTTGTATGCTTTTAAATATTTGTAGTATTGTAACATCACCATGCGTTTTTTGGAATCATTCATTAAATGGTGTTAAGTTCTAATGTTGTAAGGATGTAGAGGGAACAACTTTTGGTGTTGGGTTAGAGGGCAATAAGACAGGCACTTCATCTCTATGATGTGCAGGCCCCATGATATAAACACCCATATCCCATTCTATGTTTATGTCGACTTCTGTAGAATAACAATCAGGTATCACAGTCCAGCTGGAGATAGGGCAAATGGATATAAATCCAATACAAATTAGAAATGCATATGCCAGAAACCTACTCCTCTCTGCTTGCACAATGGACTCCCATCCTGATACCCACCCAGAGACAAAAATAACTGGCAAAATGTTATGTTATATGATTTCTGAGCTGGGGGATTGCTGCAACAGAACCCCTGAAAGCTTGACCAACTGTCCCACTAGGAAAACAATGGACATCTATTCATCTATGTTCTTGCCAGAATGTCTATCATGCAGGTCATTTAAATAAAGGCCATAATATGCAGGGGCTACAAGATTCCCTTCGTTACTCCAATAGATTCATTCCCTTCCTCTCTCTGACATCCAACGCTTCCAGAACAGTATAATATAGGAAAGGTAAACAATTTCATTCAAAAGGGAGATATTCAGCAGATCCTACCAGATCAGACATCTTGAATGTGTGTGTGTGTGTGTGTGTGTGTGTGTGTGTGTGTGTGTGTGTGTGTGTGTGTGTGTGTGTGTGTGTGTGTGTGTGTGTGTGTGTGTGTGTGTGTGTGTGTGTGTGTGTGTGTGTGTGTGTGTGTGTGTGTGTGTGTGTGTGTGTGTGTGTGTGTGTGTGTGCGCGCGGGGGTCACTTTGCACTGACCTCATTTTGATTTTCATCCCTTTCATAGCCAATTGTCCCATTCATTTTTCCATCACCAGGGCATACCTGGATGACTGGATGCTATTCACAGGCATACCTAGATGACCGGATGCTATTCACAGGCATACCTGGATGGCTGGATGCTATTCACAGGCATACCTGGATGACCGGATGCTATTCACAGGCATACCTGGATGACTGGATGCTATTCACAGGCATACCTGGATGACCAGATGCTATTCACAGGCATACCTGGATGACTGGATGCTATTCACAGGCATACCTGGATGACCAGATGCTATTCACACGCATACCTGGATGACTGGATGCTATTCACAGGCATACCTGGATGACTGGATGCTATTCACAGGCATACCTGGATGAACAGATGCTATTCACAGGCATACCTGGATGACTGGATGCTATTCACAGGCATACCTGGATGACCAGATGCTATTCACAGGCATACCTGGATGACTGGATGCTATTCACAGGCATACCTGGATGACTGGATGCTATTCACAGGCATACCTGGATGAACAGATGCTATTCACAGGCATACCTGGATGACTGGATGCGATTCACAGGCATACCTGGATGACCGGATGCTATTCACAGGCATACCTGGATGACTGGATGCTATTCACAGGCATACCTGGATGACCGGATGCTATTCGCAGGCATACCTGGATGACCGGATGCTATTCACAGGCATACCTGGATGACTGGATGCTATTCGCAGGCATACCTGGATGACTGGATGCTATTCGCAGGCATACCTGGATGACCGGATGCTATTCACAGGCATACTGGACAGTCTGCTAAAGGTGCAGGATTCTTTATTTCTCACATTTCCGTCAATGAGAATAATGGTGAGCACTGCTACATCGCAGAGGAAGCCCATGCAGACCATTACCTTTATAGGGTACCTGCCAGACACTCAGCTTTGTCAAGTCCATCTGCTACAATGTGAGCCAGATCATTCAGCAGCCCTCACCCCCAGCTCATCTATATCTATGAGCACTAGGCCTAAAGGTGGTGACCATGGTTTTAACTTTTTACGCAAGGCTTCATATGCTGCTCCATCGGTAGATACCTAGGAATTAATGTCAAATTCCAGGTCCTGTGTGTCATCGGGTTAGAATACACAACACATACAGACTTCATCTTCTCTGATAATTGTACATTTCCCTTGGCATTTCCTGCCTTTTCCATAACAAAACACTATGGTCTGGTATTTTTTTGTTATTTTTTAACCAAAATACAAAAGAATTCATCGTGCTTAGATTGCTTCCTTAGGCAGACTTATAAGTTTTTATTTTCTTTCTCTGGTTTCAGCTAATCTTCAAAAATATCTCTGCATTCATAAACACACACACACATATACACACACACCACACCCACACACACACATGCGCGCATACACATACACACACACACACACACACACACACACACACACACACACACACACACACACACACCACACACACACACACACACACACACACACACACACACACACACACACACACACACACACACACACACACACACACACACACACACACACACACACACACACACACACACACATATACACACACCACACACACACACACACACACACACACACACACACACACACACACACACACACACACACACACATACACTCTGCCTGTTTCTCTCTCAGTGATCTGCTTCACTCCTACATACACACACATAGGCACTGCCTGTTTTTCTGTCACTGATCTGCATCAGTCATGTGCATGCACACATATAGGCACTGCCTGTTTTTCTCTCAGTGATCTGCTTCACTCATGTACATCCACACATAGGCACTGCCTGTTTTTCTGTCACTGATCTGCATCACTCATGTGCATACACACATAGGCGCTGCCTGTTTTTCTCTCAGTGATCTGCATCACTCATGTGCATACACACACATAGACACTGCCTGTTTTTCTGTCACTGATCTGCTTCACTCATGTGCATGCACACACATAGGCGCTGCCTGTTTTTCTGTCACTGATCTGCTTCACTCATGTGCATACACACACATAGGCGCTGCCTGTTTTTCTCTCAGTGATCTGCATCACTCATGTGCATACACACACATAGGCGCTGCCTGTTTTTCTGTCACTGATCTGCATCACTCATGTGCATACACACACATAGGCGCTGCCTGTTTTTCTCTCAGTGATCTGCATCACTCATGTGCATACACACACATAGACACTGCCTGTTTTTCTGTCACTGATCTGCATCACTCATGTGCATACACACACATAGGCACTGCCTGTTTTTCTGTCACTGATCTGCATCACTCATGTGCATACACACACATAGGCACTGCCTGTTTTTCTCTCAGTGATCTGCATCACTCATGTGCATACACACACACATAGGCACTGCCTGTTTTTCTGTCACTGATCTGCATCACTCATGTGCATACACACACATAGGCACTGCCTGTTTTTCTCTCAGTGATCTGCATCACTCATGTGCATACACACACATAGGCGCTGCCTGTTTTTCTCTCAGTGATCTGCATCACTCATGTGCATACACACACATAGGCGCTGCCTGTTTTTCTGTCACTGATCTGCATCACTCATGTGCATACACTCACATAGGCACTGCCTGTTTTTCTGTCACTGATCTGCATCACTCATGTGCATACACACACATAGGCGCTGCCTGTTTTTCTGTCACTGATCTGCATCACTCATGTGCATACACACATAGGCACTGCCTGTTTTTCTGTCACTGATCTGCATCACTCATGTGCATACACTCACATAGGCACTGCCTGTTTTTCTGTCACTGATCTGCATCACTCATGTGCATACACACACATAGGCACTGCCTGTTTTTCTGTCACTGATCTGCATCACTCATGTGCATACACACACATAGGCACTGCCTGTTTTTCTGTCACTGATCTGCATCACTCATGTGCATACACACACATAGGCACTGCCTGTTTTTCTCTCAGTGATCTGCATCACTCATGTGCATACACACACATAGGCGCTGCCTGTTTTTCTGTCACTGATCTGCATCACTCATGTGCATACACACACATAGGCGCTGCCTGTTTTTCTCTCAGTGATCTGCATCACTCATGTGCATACACACACATAGGCACTGCCTGTTTTTCTGTCACTGATCTGCATCACTAATGTGTACACACACATAGGCACTGCCTGTTTTTCTCTCAGTGATCTGCATCACTCATGTGCATACACACACATAGGCGCTGCCTGTTTTTCTCTCAGTGATCTGCATCACTCATGTGCATACACACACATAGGCACTGCCTGTTTTTCTCTCAGTGATCTGCATCACTCATGTGCATACACACACATAGACACTGCCTGTTTTTCTGTCACTGATCTGCTTCACTATACTTCTCTTTCACACTGTAATTTTTTAAATGTCTCTTTTAGCCAATGGGAACTAAAATGATTTACTTTCTTCTCTCCTTCAAGGCACATGATTGTATTACAGCACTATATCTAGCATTAATAACTTGCTATCTTCTAACAAAAGGCTCATTTTAGTCTAAAATTTGAATTGTTTTGTTGTAAAACCCATGGGGTTTCTATAAAAGGTATCACATCACCTCTGTTCACCTTTAAAAGGTGCAAGTGAGGCAGGTAAAAAGCCTTACTTTTACAGACTGCAGATCCTAGCTGCCAGGCTTTCCACAGAATTAGTTTGAATAACAGTTGTTTTGTGCATTTTAATTTTTAAGCAGCTGTGACATAAAAAAAACTTTAAAATATCCCTGAACTGTACAAAGCCATGGATTTATTTCATAGTCAAAAACAATGAAGCTCTTAAAGCCTTGCATTACTTTTTCCAGGTGATTAAATATTTTCTTTGGCTGCAAGAAATTCTACAACAGAGTTGTGTCCACTTTCCATTGTCGTTGTGAAAATGTACAGCTGTGTGGATATACCTTTGTCCTAGCAAAATGTTTATCATAAAGTTGTGATAATATTACAAGACTGCTTCTATGCTAGCAGTCATGTGTGCAAGTTGGCATGAAAATCTATTCTGTAAAGTGGATCTTGGAGTCTTTTAGTTATCGGGCAATGCTGGAGGCCCTAAGATAATGAAAATAAGTAATATATTCTAACATAACTACGCCGTTATCAAGAATTATGCTTTGAAAAGCTATATTTAATTTAAGATTTGTGTATCTAAATTTGACTTACTTTTATTAAAAAGCATTTATGCAGTCTGACTCTGTAACAGTATTATGTTTTTAACCCCAACTCATGTGTTGCTAGGTCACGAGTGGTATCAGAGTATATTCTATCAGGTCTTTTGCTATTCAGAGATTGTGGCAGTGTAAGTGTACCCCAAACAATCCTTGATTTAGCCCATCATAAATTATGTATTAAAAGTCCATGTATCAGAGCATTATTATTTGAATGCGATGGCAGAAAGACTGTATATGCACACAGTTATAGGGGATGCTGGAGTCCATCCCAGTACTCATTGGACACAAGGCATAAAAAGTCATCATGAATGGGGCACACCAACCCATTTCAGGATGCAGAGACACACACACATGTATGTACATTTAATTGAGAGAATCATTATCGTATGACATGGAATTGCAAAGAAACCGGAGCACTTGTTGAAAACCATGTAAACACAAGAAGGATATGCATACTCAATAATGAAGGTACCCCAGTCAAGAACCAAACTGGAGAACCAAGTGCTGTGAGGCAGCAATACTAACCACTGTGCCACTGTGATGTCTTTATTCATTTGCTGATACTTGTTAGCTAGGTAAGACACTCTAGGTATACCTACCTAATTTCTGAAGCAGCTTAGAAGCTTAGATCTAGGAGGTAAGTAACTGGCATTTAGCACAGGGTATTAAAGCAATGAGCTGCTAAGGAGTTTCATCTACTAATCCAAGGGTTGCTTCCCTTAGCCTTTATTTGCTTACTATGTGTGTCTGAACAAGTCAGTTAACTTGACAGTGCTTTCAAGTCACCCTCAAAATGAGGCTTGTGACTAGTAAGTCTAACCAGTTAACACATGAATAAAACAAATTGTCATAGTAAGAGCCAGATTCCATGCACGTCAGAACTGTTGGAGCCAAACCCAATTCTGCAGGAAAAAGATTCCTTACTTTATCTATCAGAATATTTTCCTAACTATGTAGGGTATTGCAATAGGCAGGGAGCTGGTGAGAAAAGATGGAAGACGGAAGGAATGGGTTTCTAGGTAGGTGGAATAAATCCTCATATCTGTGGCCAAGATCTAGTTAGTTCAGTAATAATTTGCTCTTCAAAAGTTTGATGTGTGAATTCTGAATGTATATAAGTTAATCATTACCTCTTAAGGCTCTTATCTCAGGATGTCTCCTACTACAGAGTTTTTGATTATAAGACACCTTGTTCTTGTCATCCTTGTCTAGTAAAGTTTCCAGTGCCCACATCTGTGGAATTAGTGTTTCATTATGTTCCACTGTATCACCTTACTTGTTGTATCTTTCGGCTTTTCCCGGTTAGGGGTCGCCACAGCGGAACTCCGGTCTGCTAATGATTGGCAGTAGATTTTTGCGTACCGAGTTGCCAGCCCTGATGCACAACCTTCAACAAAGGTACGCCCATTCAGGCATGTCTCCCACACAGAAGACGCTTTAGCTGAGAATCGAACAGGACAACGTCTTACTGTGAGGCGACAACGCTACCACAGCACCACCACCGCCCACTGTATCACCTTACTAATGTGGGTTAATCCTAAACCTGCCCATAAACTCAGTCCTACACCTTAGCTTAGAAAAACCCTTTCCCTAATACTAACACCTATATTACACACACACATACCACATACGGCAACACACATACAGAAAACCATATCTACTCTTTACCTAGCTCTTACTTTCATCCTGACCCACAAACACTCACACGTGCACACAGACACATACTCTCACCCTCAATGCAGAAATGCTCAGTATAACATACGGACAACAAATGAATGACATTATGAACATTGACACACTACTATACATGTGCCGAGCATCAATCATGGTTCAAGAAAAAAACTTTACTACAAAATGCTAAAGAAAACATCTATTTATGAAGGGGGAAAGCCCCCTACACCCTCATGAGGGAGCTGTACCCCCACATCTCCTGCTAATTCTATATTCTAACTCTGGGATTGCACAGTTCAAGGGGAAAGGGCAAATTCCCCAAATCTGAGAATCATCCAATTTGCTACTTTTGTCGACAGATGTCAACCATCAGTTTAGTTGACCAAACTGTGTGTGTGTGTGTGTGTGTGTGTGTGTGTGTGTGTGTGTGTATATATATATATATATATATATATATATATATATATATATATATATATATATATATATATATATATATATATATATATACATATATAAGGTTCCACTTTATAATTTTGAAATACTGAAATCTCGAATTTCAGTATCTCGAGACCATAAAGTCGAATCCAAAAAACACCGACAGCCCAAAAACGTGAAACTTCAAATCCCCAACACACAGCATACACCACATCACACATACAGCACAATACCGAACACACAAAAAAGACTGTCACAAGCACAATCCTGAACACACAGCATACACCACACCACACATCCACAAACCTTTACTACAAGTAAGCAGGGGGGCAAGCACCTCAGCACTCCCCCATGTGGGGGGCTGTGTCCTCCACCCCCCAATTATATATACTAACTCCAAGATCGCACAAACAGAAAAAGACAGTAAACTCACACCCAGTCAGTCTACAATCCCTCGCAGACACACACACACACACAGACACACACACACACACACACACACACACACACACATATCACACATATACAAACACCACCACATCCAACACTTACACACTCATACTTTCACCTGCCTATCCTAACCCACACGTACAACTTACAAACACACTCACATACACTCAAACACCTACCCAAAACCCTTACAAAATACTCACTTATCTTAAACTCCACCTAAATCCACACACTACACTGGACACCATCCACACAAAACACGGCACGTAACGTAGCGTAAAGCCATAACCGCGAATTTAAGATATTCGGATTCGCCATTATGCACTTTCGCTATTTTGAAAATTTGACTTTATGGTCTCAAGATACTGAAATTCAAGATTTCAGTATTTCAAGATTATATATATATATATATATATATATATATATATATATAAAATAGTGCATATATTGTATATATATGTAAATACGCATAAAGTCAAACAGCTTTGGAGATGCAAAATATTAGCAAAAGGAAATGCAAATGAATGTCGGTATGTACAATCTGCAATAATGCCAAAATTAAATGTTTTTTAGGATGTTTCATACTGGAGTGCATATATTGTTGGGTGGGTTTTGTTTTTTTTTAGATGGGGTTTTCATTTTTACTGTTTTTTTTCTTTTTTTCTTACAATGTTTTGGTGTTTTTGAGTATTTGCTGGTGCATTTAGATTTGTGCAGTATTACCGATTCCCATTTTGAGGGAGATTTTATCTTCTGCAAGTAGGTGCGACCATGGACTTGATATAGGTTTATAAGTTCATAGGTTCATAGGCTATTTGTCCTAGGGCCTTTATAAGCCTGGCCATGTTATACCCTCGTTCCCTTATTGACAAAGTTGTAAGGACTATATGTTGTGCAAGGCTATGATCAGCACTGACTGCCCTTATCTAAGAGGGACATAGATGACACTCCCAGTGTAAATTTATGATCTCCCATCCAGTTGTCTAAGTTATGCTTAAATAGGTCATTGAGGAGCTTTGTTTTACATGAAGTGTGAATTTGTTCCAGAGGAGTGGCAATCTCTGGGAGACATTTCTGTCTCTCCAACTTGTCCTGTTAATGTCGCAAGCTAGGTTAAGAGCCCTAGAGCAAGTGAATCTTGTCCTATTTGACTTGTGGATGTGCAGCATTTCCATTAGGGCAGGGTCTGAGACATCAGTGGGGGACCCAGTGATTGCACCCAGTTTGCAGTCATCAGCAAACTTGGTAAGCCACAGGCCATCTGTTTTCATCTGGACTTCTGAGAAATAGATTCCAAATATTAGGAGGCCCAGCACAGATCCTTGAGGTACATCAGTGTTAACTGGTCTGCTGGTAGAGGTGGAATCCCCAACTTTGACTGCATGTGTTCTGTCAGTGAGTTAGTTGGCCCCCTATCTAGTGACATATGGATTGTTTCCCAGCTGGGTGAGTTTCTCAATGATGACTGATTGGGGGATTGTGTCAAAAGTCTTGGCTAAGTCAAGATAGGCTGTATGTACTATTTTGCCTCCATCTAGTGCTTTGGTGACATTCTCAAAGAAGTCCACCAGATTTACAAAGCATGATCTACACTTAACGAAGCAAAATTGTGTTGAGTCAGGAGTTTGAAGGTCACCTATATCTTTATTATTGATAAGGTCCATGATGATGAAATTTGTGCCAAATCTGTCTGCTAGCAGGTTGATGATGTCCTCAGGGTCAGTATGAGTGGTACCATCAAATACTAGTTCGGCACAAAGCTGGGCTTTCCCTTTCAGATTTCTGACATAGCTAAAGAATGCCTTCTGATTATCCTTAGCTGTGGATGCTAGTTAACTTTGTAGTTGGCATTAGAGTACTTTACAAAATATCTAATTTGCTTGTTCAAGATATGGAGGGTGTCCTTCCTCTGAGTCGGTTCCCTCTTGTTTAAGACATTAGTTTCTTTCTTTTGTTGCATAACCTATTTATGCTTGATTTTTCACCACGGTGGTTTTTTTTTTTTTTTGGTGAGGACCTTGTTTTGATGCATTAAGGTACAGCCGAGTCTATACATTTGTATAGTTGTTTATACAGGACATTTGTGTACACCTCTGTATAGGAGTCATTGTTGATAGTGGTAGCAGGGGGTTTGAAACTATTTATGCCATTGCTTAGGAGGCTATATTTTGCTTTGGAGAAATGTTTCATCCTTTTTGCTTTTGAGGGGGGTCAGGTATGATTTTTATTTCGAACAAGACTGATTTATGATCAGACCTTAACAGGGTGGGCAACACGCAGTGGGTAGTGAAGACACCCCCTATGTTGGTGAGTACTAAGTCTAGAATAGTCTAGCCACTTGTGAGGGTACAGGCTATCTGTTCGAGAGCATTTGTAATAACAAAGTCCAGGAACATTAGAGACCATGTTTATGGTCATATATAACTCCCAATCGATGGAAGGATAGTTGAAATCACCCATGACCAAGCTGTTTGGCTGTATAGTGAGTGAGTGACTCAAGTAGGTCCATTTAGGCAGAGTGGTTCTCATGGTTCATGGTGGGGGACCTGTAGCTAACCGCAATATGGAAGGTGATTTACCTAAAGTTAGTTCTTTAGTAGCTCTAGGGAGTGGTACTGTTTGACTAGTCTTGATGTATATTTGTCTTTAATGAGGATAGATATGCCTCTGCCTTTGTTTCTTTTATGCTTGTTTTGAGGTCTGAATGTGTGGAAGGCATGATAGCCTTGCACGGCCAGGGTGCTCCCTGTGGCCTTGAACTATGTCTCTGTGACTGCTCAGACATCACCATCTTCCAAGGGAAGAAGCACTCCCAGTGAGTGCAGTTTCCAATTCAGACTCCTAGCATTAAGCAGCAGAACCTCGAGTTTGTCTCTAGTGGATTTTTTTACATGGGGAATTCTGTTGCTAAAAACGCACTATGGAGGAGGCAAGTACCTTAGCCAGTAACTGAAAGCCAAAAGCCAAGAGGCGACAGGTAAAGACCATCTCTGGCAAAGCAGTGTGGTCTGTCAACCATATCCTCCCAGGCTGACAGATAATGAATCCCACTAGACTGTCACCAGAAGCTAAGCCAATTGTTGAAGTCAATCATTTTGTGTTTATATTGAGGTATCATCATCCTGGGTGAAGGTAGAATGCTGCTTAGGGCTAAGAACATACCTGCCTGGGGCACATAATCGGAGCTCAGTCATGTCTCTATTCATATAGTTCAGTGAGGTACATCTCAATTCATTCACTCTAACATGGACGTTGACAGAGTCATAATGGTACTTGTTGTTGAGAGACTTGAGTGCATGCATGATTTGACAGATCCTGGCACCTAACAGATAGCTGACCATGACCTTCACCTTGTCCAGCCTGGTGAGGGGGACATCTGTGTGTCTCACTATGGAGTCACCTATGACCAAGACGTTTGGCTTTGATGTGTTTTACCTTAGGGGTTTATTGGCTGAGACAGTGTTGTTTGTATTATTATGTGTAGTGGATTCTGTTGGGTCTGCAGTGTGTGCAGTAGGTTTGCGCATGGCAGGTCTCTGATGTTTTGGAAGACTTCTAGTGAGTAGCTCTGTGTATGTGGGTTTATGTGTTGTGAGCTTGTTATGTGCAAGAGGTGAAGTGTGTTTGCTGACAACCTGTTTGATATCTGATTTGTGGTTATGTGAGAGAATTGATTGCAAATTCATAGTATAGGTACATCTCTCGCATGTTGTATTTGTTTGTTTTAGGAGTAAGTGGTTGTCAATATACATTAGATAATTGCTATATTGCCTCAGGATGCCCATGTCAATCATGCTGGCTGGAGAAATGGTGGGAAACTGTCCATCCATTATATCAGGTATATCATGTAGTAACTAATGGGGAGTGGACTAGATGGAACAGGTTTTGCTGTAAGACTAACAAAAAGCAGCTGTTCTGTGGAGGGCTAGGGGTAGAAAACTGCATTGATGCTTCACAATGCACAACTGAGTTGCTCGCAGGACAGCAGTGCAATCTGTGAGCAGCAACAGTAACTGAGAGCAAACCTGCACAAAAACAACACTTAAATACAAGCGAAGTTAAACGATTTTAAAGTAACCAAAGGGAAAGCCCAAGACTAAGCATTATTCCAGCAATCCCCAACTCAGATCGCTCTGTGGCTGCACACTTCTGCCACAAGGGTGAAGGGAGGCCTTCTTAATATAAGATGGCTGGTTTTAGTGCTCAAATGATACCAAACAATTTGGATTCAGCAAGCCTGAATCTAGCTTATGCTATGAAATGCAGTACTAGAAATTCAAAGTGCAGAAAATTGCAGTCACAACAGCAAGAACAGTTTAAATAAAGCAGCAATTCAGAAGAATTCTCACATACGAGTGTAGACCACAGGCATTCCTAGTAGTGGAGATGCAAGGGGAGCTTGCCTCCTGCAAAAACACTTTTTTTGCTAATTGTACTGTGTTGGGGTTAATTATTTGCTTTGAGATGTTATGTTTCAGTTAATTGACCTATCACTGTTCATAGGTTCATAGGTTCATAGGTTTATACTAGGCTATCTGCCCTAAGGCATTTATAAGCCTAGCCCAAAGTTTTGTGATTTACGCCACCCCTTATATGAAGAAATACTGTACTCATTAGTTTGTTGTGCCTCTGTCCAGCAGTGACACAGAGATGATTCCCGGGGTAAACCTACGATCTCCCATCCACAGGTCAAGATTTCTCTTGAACAGAGCCAGCGAGGTGCTCTGCCTCACATGGACCGGGATTTTATTCCACAGCATAGGGAGCCTCTGAGTGATAAATTTATCCCTCCAGCACGTCCTATTTATATCCGTGCTAAGGTTTAAGTCGCTTGCTCTAGTGGTTTTGGTGGATTTGGATTTTTTGAGGTGGAGCATGTCCATTAATTCCGGGTTGGACATGGCCTTGTATGTCAGGCACATGTCACCTCTGAGCAGACGGTATGCGACTGAATAGAGCTGGAGTTTCTTCAATCTGGCAGCATATGACAGATTTTGGAGTCCCTTTATCCTTTTGGTGAGGAACTTTTGAGGTCTCTCCAATTGCTGCAGATGTCGGGTGAGATACATCCCGAATGGGGCATTGTACTCGATTATTGGTCTGATAAGTGAAGAGTACAGGGGAACAATGACCTCACTAGATGTTATTTTGTGTTTGTGTTTTTCATTTATTTTCATCCTTATAATGTTCACCATTTTGTATATTTTTTAATTTTTATTGAATTTCAAACAAAGTGAAACAAACTATTTTGCATTTTTGACCTTGGATATATATAGATATATATGCATATATATATATATATATATATATATATATATATATATATATATATATATATATATATATATATATATATATATATATATATATATATATATGTATACATATATATATATATATATATATATATAGATTCATTTTATAATCTGGAAATACTGAAATATCGCATTTCAGTATTTTGAGACTAGAAAGCCGAACTTCAAAAATGTTGAATTCACGGTTGTGGTGGTGCACTACATGACGTAGGATGTACTGTGTGCTGAATTTACGGTTTGGTATGTGGATATAGTTGGAGATTCAGGTAAGTGAATATTTTTTTAAGGGTTTTGGATGGGGATCTGAGTGTGTGTGAGTGTGCTCGGAAGTTGTAGGTGTGGGTTAGGGTAGGTAGGTAAGAGTATGAGTGTGTAATTGTTGAAAGTGGTGGTGTTTGTACATTTGTGATGTGTGTGTGCGAGGGGATTGTAGAGTGTGTAGTGGTGAGTTTACTGTCTTTTTCTGTTATGTGTGACCTTGGAGTTTGTATATATAAGTAGTGGGGGGCCCAGCCCCCCACATGGGGGTGCAGGTAGGCTTTCCCCCAGCTTAGATGTAGGGTAGATTTATTTATTTGTATTGTGTTTGTGTGTGTTTTGTTTGTTTGTTGTAATGTGGGAAGGTCGGTGTATGTCTTGTGTGGTGTATGGTGTGTTTACGTTCGCTGTTTTGACTTTCGCGGCTTTGGGGTTTCAGTGTTTTGGTTTTTCGGCTTTATATTCTCGAGATACTGAAAATTTGATGTTTCAGTATTTCAAGATTATAAAGTGAATCTATACATATATATATATATATATATATATATATATATATATATATACATACGTGTGTGTGTGTGTGTGTGTGTGTGTGTGTGTGTGTGTGTGTGTGTGTGCGCGTGTGCATATGTGTGTGTTCATGTGTACATATATTTTGCATAGGAGCATATTTATACACACAATCACACACACACACACACACACACACACACACACACACACACACACACACACACACACACACAAGTTCATGGGAGCTAATGATCCTAGGGGGCCTTTTTAAACCTAGTCATTTATCTGACAAGGTTTGCTACCCTAGGGTTATTTTAAGGGGTATATGTAAGCTTGGTAAGGGTGCTCAAGCATTTATAGGCTGCCTTTGTCTATTAGCGACATAGGTGCCAGACCAGAGGTACATTTCCAGTTCCCCATCTACTGGTCCAAAAATTGAGTTAGGGAGGAACTCTGCTTTACATGGATGGGAAGCCTGTTCTTGAGCAGGGTTAGTTTCGAAGACTCATAACTGTCCCTCCAACATGTTCTATTAATGTTTCAGGCAAGATTTAGGTCCCTAGATTGGGTAATTCTTATGCAATTTGTTTTGCAGCTGTTCAACAGGTCTATCTGAGTGGGATCAGGGCATGCTTTGTAGGCCAGGCATAGATCCCGTCTTAGCAGTCTGTAGGAAACCAGTACAGGGAAAGAGCTTTGAGGAGGACCACATAGGTCTTGTGTTTATACCCTGTTTTCTTGTTGTGAGTAACCTCTGTGGATGCTGCAATTATTGCATATGCCTGGTCATATACATATTGAAGGGAGAACTGCATTCAGTGATTAGTTTGATGAGGAACAAGTAGAGTGGAACAGCAACATCCTTGGACCTAGATACTATACTCTTGCTTATAAGTTGTGCAGCATAGAATGTTTCCGTTATTACTGTAGACACATGTTGGTTTAAGGTTGGGTTACTGTTTACATGCATTCCCAAATCCCTTAACACTGGGTCTACTTTTAGAGGTATATTATCAGTGTGGTAGTTTCCAGGGATAACTGTCTTTCTAAAGAATATTATTACAGATTTCATAGAACTGAGTTTTAGATGTGGTTCTGACACCAGCTGTTGGTCTGTGTCAAGTCTTATTGTAGGGTATTTTTGACTTTGGGGGATTCTGTGACTGTGTCTAGTTTATAATCTTCTACACACTTGGTCAGCCAGAGGCCCTTAATATTGGCTTTGACTTCAGAGAAGTAGATGCCAAAAAGAAATAGTCTGTTTTGTGTGGCAGCCGGTCTACTGACTGTCCATTTTGTAGGGGTAGACTCCCATATCCTAACTTCATGGATCTTATCTTTGAGGCAGCTGGTTATCCAGTGGCTGACATAGGGGGTTATACCTAATTTCATGAGTTTGTTTGCAATGCCCCAGTGGAGTATTGTGTTGAATCCATTAGCCATGTCAAGGTAGGCAGTATGCACCATTTTGCCCTCCTCCATTGCTTTGATGACCTTCTTGAAGAAGTCTACCAGGCTGATTAGGCATGATTTCCCCTTGACAAAAAAAAAATTGTATTGGATCCAGTGTCTGAAGGTTTTCTATGTCATTGTTTATCATTTCCATGATAATTCTTTCCCTGGCTTTGCATATGAGAATAGTCAATCTTATGGGTCTGTAGTTACCTGAGGCCATAGATGTCCATATATACACACACACACACACACACACACACACACACACACACACACACACACACACACACACACACACACACACACACATTAAAATAGAACATGGAATATCTTGTACTGTAGTTTATCTGACATTAGAAAGGTGCATAATGACTTGTTTTTTAACCAGTTTCAGGGCATAATGAGAGCATTCCATGCTCTACAAAATAAATGTGACTAGCTGTAGCTAATAGTGGGGATTTGGAGTGCTGCAGTAATTTGTGTGAATGGGATTTTTGTAAGACTGAGAGACATAAATCAATTTAATTGGGCTAAACATATATTTTATGACATGGCCCTATGGAATGGGTGTGGTGGTTTATGTACAAGAGAATGTTAGATAAGGTGTAAGTGAAAATGAAGAATATAAGTATGCGAAGTGGGGCAATAATTGTCATGAGTCAGAGCAGAAAGTAAGTGCTGGTAGAATGATGGGATTTACAGACCTGAAGATATTAAGGAAAGAGGGTGGGAGTCTAATGAACAGAAATGAGAACTGGGGTAAGAGAAGAAGGGGGGCTATAAGTGATCTGAAAATGCAAGCAGCAAACTGACAGACTATTCCAGTCTCAAAGATAGAGAGATAGATACATAGAGAGAGAGAGAGAGAGAGAGAGAGAGGGTAGAGAACTAATTCCTATGTTGAATCATGAGGGGTTTAGTCAATCAGTGCAAATTAACATTTCAAAAGAATGTATATCAGCTGTTGGTTTAGAAGTGCTGATGCATTTATAGATGTCTGGATAAAATTACCAATGATGATCATGTCTTTGTATGGCACAATAAATGTGTCACACTAACAGCTGTAAGATTAATATTACCTAAATTAACAACAGACTCAACTCACATTGAAATAACAAAGCTTAATAAAATAAAGGACTCACACAAGAAATTAATCATGCTTAATTATGTTGTCCTAAGAGAAAGGCATCCAGACTGAATGTGGTTATCCAAATCCTTCTCATAATTAACTAAACCTAGAAGAAGATCCTCATTGAGAATAGTTGTAATTAAAATGTCTCATAACCATCGTTAATCTATTTTTCCATCGTTCTTTCTTTCCTTCCTTATATGTTAATTGGAAAACTGGAAACATAAACTGGCTTTCTTGGACCCTTTTTAAAATTGTTGATTGATCTGGTGTTTTTATTCCATATGTGATTTTAGTAGATAAAAGAGTCATACCTGTGCAGATGAGACTTTTATCCCTCAGACACCTTGCTGTGCCCTTCTTTTGAACATTAAAGTATCTTTAAGTTCTGATTCATGCAGACCATTTATCCAACAGGTAGTCTTCAGACTGTAATTGGATGTCATAAATTCTAATGTGCAAGTTGTGATGACCCACCACTGCCAACCAGTCATCAAGATGCCTCAATCCACGCCACTGGTACCTGTAGAGGGATGTTCATTGGGAGGATAACAGGTATACACACAGTATTTCTAGATGCAGCTCTCTGCATCAAGTGCAATTTCCCTTAAGAGTACACAGAGACCACGGTCAGTCTGGGGCTGGTTTCTCAGTCTTTCTCCAGATCCCAAGTAAGACTCCCCACTGGCACAGGTATAGAGTTGAGATCTCAGCTGAATGACCAAGCCAAGACCTCCAGCACCCTCTCTGTCCAACCAGTGCTTCGTGTCCCTGCCCAAGTAGCTGACGCACATATTCTTTGAGATTTGATTTGCACACACACACACACACACACACACACACACACACACACACACACACACACACACACACACACACACACACACCTGGGAAAGGCTGGTACAGATTTAATAGCTATGCCCCCTTATGCCAGACTATAAGGTAGTTGCCACTGCCATCAGTCACTTCTTATTAGCTGCTTTACTGCCCTTAACAAAGGGTGTCCATTCTTACTGTGAAATATTAACACTAGCACAAATGGTAGTTTGACCAAGAGCAAGGCTGTTAGGAGTGGCCCACACAGTGTCACCAAATAAATATGCAAGTACTCTCAAAACTTAAATATCTCTACACAGATCACCCACAATGAAACTTTTAAATATATTTAATAATAAACAATAAAATAATATGACAATACTAAATATACATTACAGTGACATCAGAGTTCAAAACCACAGCAAATATTTAAATAACATTGCAGTAGAGGCTCACACAAATAAAGAAAAACAAAATCTAAACTAAACTTAACTATATTCCTGACTGTATCTAAGAGAGTTACTATACATTAGCAACTTACTTACAGCAAGGCAGATGTGGTGAATGGTTCTTGTTGTTGTCTGGTCCAATACAGAATGCAGAATGCTCTGTCTCACCATGAGACTTCTCAAAATAATATCTAAACTATTACTACTGGGATATGTTGCAGAATGACAACATTTCTGGTAATCTGACTTGTAGTTAGGTAAGCTCCCCATTGCTGAAGTTGACAGTATTTAGCATCTACCTGTAAAAATACTCATACAAGGTATTTTACTCAGATCTTTGGCAGGTGCTAGAAGTCATAAAACAATTGCATTCCTTCATGCTTCCAAAGTAGCAATTAGTTCACCTGAAGACACTACAGAAAGCTTCCTAGTACAGACTTTGTGTCTCTAGCTGCATATGGTCTGGCCTATAAAGTAATTTAATCTCAGATATTTTTCTAAAGTTTGCTGGACTGAGGTTAACCTCCTGCATTCCATTTTCCATTTTTAAAATATATACATTTAAACAGTTACAATAGTGCATGTATATTTCTCTTCTCTTCCAGTAGGGCACACTGTGGATACATTTTAAGCACAAGCACTTTACAAATACCTTTTCAACACAGACATCTGCACAGAGCAGTTTCATATACACATGGCATACAGTTCTAATACATTTGTAACACAAGGATCTTATATAAATTAGTTTGATATTCACAAATGACATATAATTATTTACAAAATTCCAGCTAGCTGGCAGTTTGTCACACAAGTCACCAGCATTATATCACCCACTTCTTCTGTGATTGGAGATTTATTTATTTAACTTCCATTTCATGGTTGCTATATTTTTGGCAAATAAAAGTGCCAATGAGCACAGCCTACTTTCCCATTTCTTCACATGATTCCAGAAGTGCAGTATATAAACTGCTGGAGATATTAGCTTAAAAGGCCAAAATGCATTCACCAAACTTTGGATATTACATTATAAGTTCTTCATTCTGGGGCAGTACAAAAAAATCACACCTGTCCCAGTCTGTTTCTGGCTTACAGGCATAAAGACATTTTTTTAAACACCATTATTAAAGTACCACTGTAACATAGGCAAACTTACATTTATATAAAAGTAATCAATCCATATTAACAGGTTCACATTTACAAACATTACAGGATATATAACAATATATGTGATGTATAATCTAAGCAAAATTATATGAATTATTCATTGTCTGGCCACTCTTAAACCTCATTCTTCCTCCAGAACATGTTTCTGTACATATTGTTCCCACAATTTTTTTTTTATGTGATTTATTCTTACTCATTTTTAAAGATTCCACGCCCTGTTTTTGTATTTCTCCTGCATAGTCTCAATTTCTCAGTGCAAGAAATCTGGACAAAGACAGAAATAATGGGAAGACAAAGGCCCAAAAATAGGGACAGATTTTAAAGATTGCTCCTATAAACTTAAAAAGTTATTAGAATAACAGTTTTTTAATTATTACATATGTCTGCCATTATTTAGTATTATTTACTGACTTCAATCCTTAGTGATTTGCCAGGAAAAAACATACATTTTATGAGGTACAGACTAAATACATGAGGCAAAAATCTGGAACTTCTATGAAAATCTGGACAGTGAGAGGTATGAGTCTTGAGTATAGATGGATTAGATTTTGATTTCCATTTTCTAGTAGTTGCTTTTTTGGCAGCCACCAACATTAAACTTAACAAGGCCTTACTATGTCTAAGCAATTCAGACACCGTATCCCAGGTCAAAAAATCATTTCCTTAGTTGCACTCATTTGCTCACCCAGTATTCCTGACAGAGTACTCTGTAGGGAATTTTAAAGTCTGCCAACAGATTACTGTCACAAAACATATGTTCTCAGTTACCTCTTTCTTCTCTATCACACCTCCACCATGTGTCATCTACCTGAGGATAAATTCTCAGGAGAGTGCTTTGGGTATAAAAGCATCTGTGCAAATACTTGCTGGCAAAAATCCTAAATCTTATAGACTTTGTTGCATATATGGGAACCCTACATGTGTTGCCTCATTGTTTCTTTGTGAATTGCATGTCTAATCTCTTTTCCGAATCTTTTCTGACCACTTCTGATTGATTCCTATAGTTATTATGCAATATTTTATGTGATATATTAAGTATCCCGTTATTAACAGCTGCTCATATTTTAGATTCAATTAAAAACTCAACCAGTGCAGGTCTTTCATTTGGGATTCCCATATACCTTTCTCTTTATATTCTGATATCAATCCCTGATAGGGAAGGTAATCACTCACCTGCAATCCAAATGTCTTCTTGGCATCTTCTCATTCTATTACTTTTCCTTCTCTGATTATTTGTTCCCAATACCTTGGTTCCTTTGCCAGCTTCCTGCAATAAGTTCTAGCCTCCTCTTGTCTGCTGTCTGTACCCATGATTCCAGTCATCCATATTGGCAGAATCTCCTTTCTCCATTCCCTTGTTGGCTTAGTGTTTAGTATACTTTATGTTACTTTATGAATACAATATTCTGTATGACTGTTGTTATTCTCCCTAAGGATCTCTGTCCAAAACCCCATTCTTTCCTTATTTCTTTAATTACCCCCTGATTCATCATCTTACCTTTTCACTTTGAATTGTAACTTTCTGCTTGTTTTAAGTACAAGAGCCTTAAATGTGGAGCTTTAAAATATCCCTTCAGATCACTTAATCCTAAACCTCCTTGCTTTGTTTGAAGGATCAACTTGCCCAACTTGGCCCTTGCTCTCTTCCCCTCCCAAATAAAATCCTTCAACTTTTTATTAATTACTGTCCACAACTTCCCCTCTGTTTGATAAAAATATACCCGATCTGTGTATAAAACTAAAGGGACTAAAACATTTTTACTGCTTGTATCTTGCTATCCATATCCATAAGCAAGAGCTTTCAGTTTCTTAGTTTTTATATTGTCTTTTGTTTAGTCTCTTCCCACATATCCTTAACTGCCATAACTGAATCCTTTTTAACATGCACTCCTAAAATACTTCATTTTATCATGTCCCCATAAATATGAATATAGCTGGAACAGTTCGTGTGCGGGTACATAGTTTATATTATTCCATATGCTAGACTGCATATGAGGAAACTACAGTGGTATCTAAAATGTCTATGGACTCAACATTGTCACAGCCTGGAAACAATGATTCCTATCATACCTTGTCTGCGCCTGGAGTTCCTATGGTGGGCAGAGGCCTGCCACCAAAACAAGGGACTGCCATTCACACTACCCCCTGCCACTGAAACCCTAACTACAGATGCATCAGACTACACATGGGGGGCTCATCTGGCAGGAAAGTGCATTCAGGGCATTATTTACTTCAGTTAATTATTAATATTCGGTTACATCAGAATGTAAATGTAGATATAATTTGGTAGTACTTTAGTGTTGTTATCAAATCTGAACCGTACGATACTTGATTTTAGGTGATCAGGTTTCAAAGTTTTCCAGGTCACAATTAATTTCGATTAACAGGCTTAATATCTGAGTGGTGTCCTAGAGTACTCTAGATGCCATTTTGGAAGATCTACTGGGCTTGCAGCAATTGCCTAGAGAGATACATTATGTGACTTCTTCTCTGATACGGAGTCCTCTGTCTGAAGTTGTGCTACCCTGACCAATGGAATCTTGTAAACTTGGAAATTAGATTAATTATTCCTTCTTCTTGGAACATGGCACCAGTCATCCTATTTTCTAGGGGGTATGGTAGTTAACATCCATCTTTATAGGTTCATAGATGTGTACTAGGCTAATGACCACGAGGGCCCTTAAAAGCCTAGCCATGCATCCCAAATGTCACCCACAAATTAGATTTATATTGGATTTATAAGGGGTGATTTACTGACTGTCTCTGTCCATCAGAGAGGCCAGACCAGGGGTGAATTTCTGATGACCTATTGAATGGTCCAAGTTGTGCTTAAATAAGGATAGGAAGGAACTCTGCTTCACATAGACATGTGCCTCTTCAACATGTCCTATTTATGTTGCAAGTACAATTTATTTTTTTTAATCTAGTAGTTCCGATGCTGTTTGTTTTGTGGATGTGCAAAAGATTCATCAAAACAAGGTCTAGGGTTGCCTTGCATCCCCAGGCAAAGATCACCTCTCAGAAGTCTGTAAAGTCTATATGATACTGAGTAAAGAGGCTGGGATTTGAAGTGATCAGCATAGGACATTGTGTTTACTCTCTATATTCTTTTTGTAAGGAAACTTTGTGGACATTCCAGTTACTGCATGTGTCTGGTCAGGTACATACCGGAGGAGGCATTAAACTCTATGATGGGCCTGATGAGGGCTGAGTACAGTGGTATGATGACTTCTCTAGCCCTAGAGGCTATGCCCTTGCTTATAAATTTAGTAACATAGAAGGATTTTCTTATTACTGTGGACACATCTTGGTCAAAGGCTAGGTTACTGCCTATATGAGTTCCTAGATCCCTGACTAGTGAATCAGCTTTTAAGGGAGTTGTTTTATGACATAGTTACCCAGGGTGGCAGAGTTCCCAAAGGTACTTTAATGCATTTCTTGATATTGAGTTTTAAGCCATGGCTTTGACACCAAGTGTTTGTCTGTATTAAACCCTCTTGAAGAGTATTCTCATCTTGGTGCGATTAAATGACTGCTCCCAGTTTGCAATCATCTGAGAATTTGGTTAGCCAGTGGACTTTGACATGGGCTTTGACATCTGAGAAATAGATGCCAAAGAGGAGTGGGCCTAGGACAGAGCCCCGAAGGACTCCACTGGTGACCAACCTCTTTGTGGAGGTGGTCCCACTGTTTTTAGCCTCCTGGGTCCTATCAGTGAGCCAGCTAGTTATCCATTTGTTATAAAGGGGTTTATGCCTAGTTCTGTAAGTTTGTTCACAATGCCCACATGGGCTATTGTATCAAATGCCTTAGCCAGATCTAGATGGGAAGTATGCACAGTTTTCCCTTCATCTATTGTCTTAGTGACCTTTTCAAGGAAGTCCACCAGATTCAATAAGCATGGCTATTCTTTGACAAAGCCAAAGTGGGATGGATTCACTGTCTAGAGGTTTTCTATGTCCTTGCTGATAATTTCCATGATATTTTTTTCCATGGCTTTGCAAATAAGACTAGTCAGACTAATGGGGCTTTAGTTTCCAAAATCTGTTGAAGGTCCTCCCTTAAGAAGCAGGATGATCATTGCAGACCTCCATTTATGTGGTACAAAGCCTGACTATAGTCAAATAATGACTCCAGGAGTCCTGATAAGTCATATCTCAGACTATTAAGGAGGCATCCTGGGATATTATTGGGGCCCATTGAGGCTGTGTTCTTGGCTTTAGTGAGTGCTGCCAGTACATGCTCCTTAGTTATAGTTGGAGGGGTTATATTTGAGGATATTACTGGGGAGATGGTTGGGGGGATGAAGTTGGAACTGAACCTGATCACTAACAGATTTACTATATCGCCAGATTGATTAATGTGGCTCCATTAACCACTAGGTCAGCACATTGCTGTGCACTGCCCTTGAGGTTTCTGGAAAGCTGTAGAAGGCCTTATGGCTATCTTTCACCTAGGAGGAAATCTTAACCTCAAAGTTGTCTTTGCTTGAACTAATTAGCTTTCTTACTTGCCTATTTACTTCTTGATTTTTGCCATAATATTTCCCTTTTTGTTGTGTATCTTGTTTAATTTGGGCTGCCACCAGGATGGTTTGTTTCTGGGGCTAGTTCTGGACATACTTCTGGTAGGTACAGCAGTCTCTATGCAGCCATTGATATGGTTGTACAGAGTTTCTAAGAGCAATTCGTCATGGATTGATGTGTTCTTGAGGTTTGAAGGGGCACTGAATTTTGACAGACTATCACTTAACAAGAGGTAATTTGCCTTGGGATAGTTCTTGTTACTGGTTTTAATGGAATTACAGAGTTGATTTTGATTTTGAAGGATACAGATTATGGTCAGACCTTACCAGGGAGGACAAGACATTGGGGGGCACAGCATTCTCCCATATTTTTGAGCATGAGGTCCAGTATGCTGGAGCCTCTAGTGGCAGCATTCACTGTTTGGTTGAGGGTGTTTGTATTTACAAAGTTCAGGAATCTCTGTGCCTGTAGATTTGAGACCATGTAGGATTCCAAGTTTATAGAGGGGTAATTAAAGTCTCCCATATAGAGAGGTAATTAAAGTTTCCCATGAGATTGGATGGTAAATGTCTCCAGTAGGTCCAAGTATCCATTGTGAGCTTCTTGGGACATAGAGGATGACCTGTAGCTGGCTAGGATATGGTATGGGATTTTGTCTATGGTGGTCTGCACATGGAGAAACTCCAGCACATCATCCTGTTTGATCACCCTAAAGATATGCTTGTTATTGATGTACATTGAGGCACCATGACCAAGGTCATCCATCCTTTGTAGCATACATACATGGTCATCTGGTATTTTTTCGAAGCTCGCTCATCTTGTAAAGGGTGTTAGCCCTTTTGACAAATCAGTACTTCAGGTCATGTCTGTGCTGCATTATTTCTACATACCTTCTCCTACATCACTTGTGCACGTCAGAGGGACAGTCTCAAAACAACTGGCTACTATCTCTCAGCCCTTTAGTCACACACTGGCACAGGCTGTCCAGTACCAAAAACATCTGGCTGGACCTTCCATCATAAATATAATTATATTGTTTTGTGCTTGTCTTTGCACATCAGGAGTCAGTTAGTCCAAGTAATATATTTGAGTTTCAGACTTCATATCCTTCAGAAAGATGCATGCTAACACAAATCCTGTTATTGCAACCACTGCTACAAGACCATTATTTAAAATCTGTCCCTATTTTTGGGGTCTTTGCCCCCACATTATTTTAGATTTTGCCCAGATTTCTTGATCTAAGAGGTTGAGAAGTATGCCCAATTGTGTCTGGATAGTGGAGAGCTGATATAATGAACCTGATTCCATTTCTTTGTATGGTGGTTATACACATCAGAGGTATGTTGTCGTCCATTATCATAAGCAGTCTGTTTGGTAAGAAAGGTGTTCCTTACAAATACTGCTCAGAATACTGCAACAGTCTTTTCAGAGGTGTTTTATTCCATGCAAGTGGCCTCTCAGTAATTAGATTGTGCATTCACACCTATTAATAGCAGAGTGCCCATGAATAAGTCTGAAAAATCATTATGGATTTGCTTGCTTTGGTGCTGACAGATACATTCAATTCAGTGAGGTGCTTATGGTGATGCATTTTGGATCATTTGATATCTGATATAGTATTCTTGCTATGTTTTTAATTTGCCTGTCAGTACCCGCCCACCCACCTTTGCAAGCTATGAACAAGGGACTTCATTTTTACAGCTCACAAGTCCCCACAACTGTTATAATGAACATTCTAGTTGGTAACTTAGAATGAATTGCCACTCTAATTGCACAACAGCAGGGCTCTTTGACATGTGGACAGGTGATCTTTCTTGGCTACACATGCTAGGAGCAGTGAATCATCGTCTTTCTAGAATCTTGTTACAGTGACTTCTTAGAGCTTAGACAATGCAGAATCATTTGTGGTTTCTTTTTGGTTTTAAAGCTGGTAACTTGTTATCAGTTGTGGTATATAGTACACCTGTAGTGCATCCCTGACACATAACTTGTCCCCCCATCTAAGATACATAGAACACATACTCTGAAGTCCTATTACAGTGACGGTCACTGTTGTCGATATATATTTTTTTTATTGTTATGAAGCTAAATCTGAATATGTGTTCTTTATGTAGAGGGTTTGGTCTGTTGGATTTGGATATGAGAGAACCACAAGTTTAAATGCTTTTTGTATTGTCTGAACTCCAACTGCAATCTATTTTCTGTGGCACAATGCTGGAACTAAGGAAAAAGAACAATTTGTGACATTGATGGTCTTTGTCCTTCTTATGCATTTGTGTGACAATGGAATTAGTATATTGAAGTAAAGGATTGGGAAGGAAGCCTCCCCCCCCACACACACACACACACACGCACACACGCACACACACACACACACACACACGCACACACACACGCACACACACACGCACACGCATGCACACACACGCACACACACGCACACACACACACACACACACACACACACACACACACACACACACTACAAGGGAAGTGCAGATATGGTTGTCTTCTTGCAAAAAGTGTTTTTATATGTGTTTTTGGATTTTTCACAATAAGTGCCTTTAAGGTGCTCAGGTGGTGTAGAAGGATAAAAAACAAACCACAGCCTAGGTCTGCTATATCGGAACAAAAAATTCCTAACCCCTGAATCTAGACTTACCCAGGGCCAGGCACTCCTCCTCCCCTCCCTCTTATACGCCGCCCCAATTCTTACCAATATCCAGGCCTCCACTCTAAACAAACTCCAACAGACTTACCATAAAATAGCCAGATTCATTACTAACTCCCCATACAACTCACACCACTGCATTTCTTTAAACTCAATTCAATGGCTTGAACTTCCCCAGTTTCTGCTATCTTATCAGTTTCATATGCGACACTCTATTCTTTATAAAACCTCCTTCTGTTCATCTGTATCTTCCTTAGTCTCCATCCACATCCCATCTGGATCTTCCGTACTTCTAAACAACAATTCCTTGATGTCTACCACCCAGAAAAGTCAGTAGGCAAACTACTCTACAAACATTCCCTTGCCCATGCTTGGAACAAACTTCCCCTTGACTTACGTTCAATCTCCCACACCTCACACTTTAAAAATGAACTAAAAGCTTATTTTCTCAATTCGAGGACCTGCCCTTGCTATGACCCCACCTAGTCTTCCTTCCCTTTATGTACCCTCAAAAGGTCCATACCTAGTACCTCATTACACCTCTCTCTCCAATGTGTCTACTATGTATTTGCATAATTTTATACAAACAAAAAAATGCTATTGTTGACCTATTGAACTATATCAGTGTAAAATTATGTTACTAAGCTTCTTTTTAATGCAACTTTAACTTTATGCATGTAACCCAACATATGTGAATCTTTTTTGCTATAACTGCTATTATATCAATATTGTTTAAAATTGTACTTGTTTCAAAATGTACTACTGGAGCTTTTCTCCTCGGGTCTCCACTGAAAATGGGCCACAAGCCCAGTTGGACAAACCCAGTTAACAAATGTCAATAAATAAATAAAATAAATAAATATAAAGCCCTAACCATTACTCAGGTCACCTGGATTTGATTAGTGGCTCCGATGATTGACAGAATGGCAGGGAGGGATGGGCAGTACCATATGTGTCTACAGTGGTGACTTCTAGTGGAAGCTGGAGACACCACAAGGTAGGCATGCCCCAGGGAGGAGACATTGGCTGTGCATCTGTGGAGGTGGGGTTTAACACCACACATCTCCTTGGCATGCAGATCCTTCAGGTATACCACTGGGAGTGCATGGGAAGAGGGAAACAAGTAGGCCACAAGCAAAAAGATATCCAGACTGGATGGAAGCTGAGATGAGCCAAGCCCCTGATGTCTTCATTATACGATCGGCCCCAGCATACCGGATTAAGTCCATGGGGCAAGGAAGTGAGGTAGTAGACCCAACATGGACAGGTGCCAGGGAGCCAGACCAGTAAAAATGAAGGATGAAAGGGAGCAAAAAAAACAGTATGTTCTTTTATCCTTTATGGTTGCTAATTCTAATTTGTTTATTACAGTATAAACTTTATAGTATAAACTGTAACAATAATTCTACCTAGCAAGGGGAGCTCATGTTGCCATTTTCCTGTTTAGTGAATATTACAGAGGTACATCCTTAGAGGAGTGGATGTGCTTATGCACATAAAATGCACAGCACATGGCTTCACTACAGTGTATTATTCTAAGTAGATGTAGCACTCTGAGAAAGACATTGAGCTGTAACCTCACTTTCAAAAAATCTGCCATTTCTATACTATCCCAATACTAATTTATCTGTGCTCTGGGTGTTGGGAAATACTTCTGCATTAAAATAAAATTTCATTGCACCAAAAAAAAAATACACTTTATGCATCACCACTTAGCTACGGTTAAGCTATTGCTGGTGCCATAAAGTCTGCTCTTCAAAATTTCCCTTAGTACTAGCCAGTTTTTTTAGTTTTAGCACTCAAATCTATTTCTTTGAGCTCAGCACTTGTTCAGAACTCATTGTAAGCACTAAATAAGCTACAAGTTACTACAGCACTCAACTTTCCTCACTTGTCTAGAGAAAAACAGTTATTAGTACTTAATCAATAAGCACCTATCCAGGCATGTCTAAGGGTCAGCTTCCCGAGTTTTCTCCTGTCTACCTGATGAATCTGGGCATCTAGGGGCAATGCAGTAATTGCCTCACCTACACAGACAACCCTCTCCTCCTACCACCCAACACTACAATCTGTGAGAGATGCACTTATATAGCCAAACTGGAAGCAAAGCTCTCTTCACACAAGACTGGACTAGACAGTCAAATGGAGAAGGTAAACACTTGCACCACACCACACTCATCACGTAGTCCCTCAAAACCTACACCACCAAAACACCCACATAGCAACACAAAATACACACCTACATTCGCGGAGGCTCTCAATAAAAATCTGTTCAAGCAACAGAGATCTCCAAAGCAGAAACACATGCAACCTCCACCTCCCAACACAACCCAAATGACACATAGCCCACAAACTCAGTGTGCCATTCAACTGCAGACCATAAAGCATAACAACATACCCAACACTCTAGTCATAGATGACTCTATAGTCAGGCACACTGATGTTCCACTCACCAGGCTAAACAAGGAGAAAGCTACTGTCAGCTGCCTGTTGGGTGCAAGGATCCGCCACATAACATATGCACTCAGGTCACTCCACAACAAGTACAAATATGACTCTGTCATTGTCCATGTTGGTGTGAATGACCTGAGATGTACCTCCCTGGACTACATGAAAAAAGACATGGAGGAGCTCTCCAATCTTGTAGCCCAGGCAGGTATGACCCTAGCCCTAAGTAGCATCCTGCCATCACCCAGAATGATACCACAGTACAAGGACAAAATGATTGACTTCAACAATTGGCTAAGCTTCTGGTGTCATTCTAAGGGGATCCAGTATCTGTCTGCCTGGGATGACATGATCGACAGACCACGATGCTTTGCCAGAGATGGCCTGCACCTGTCACCCTTGGGATTTCGGATACTGGCTAAGGCTCTTGCCACCCCTTTAGTGCCTTTTTTAGGCAAGGTTCAAATGACAAATTCACCACCGTAACAGGTACAAGCAAGCAAAATCTGAGGGTAATGCTAGAAGTCTAAACCTCAAAATGCATTCACATGAGGCACTCCGTACAATGGAGAACATAAACATCTGTGCAGTGACAGAGACCTAGTTCAAGGCTCCAGAGAGCACCCCTGCATTACCAGGCTATAATTCATACCACACCTTTTGGCCACCTAACCTTGACCAAAAGACTAAAGGTGGAGGCATGTCCATATTAATTAAAGATAGCCACACCTTCAGGCTAGTTGCTCAGCATAATGCAGCCGAGATTATCTAAGTGCAACTAACTCTGGGCAAGGCCACAATCCAAATTGTAACTTGCTATAGATCCCCCATCATGCCCCTGGATTCCCACTCCTCATTTCTTGATACACTGGAAAATATTAGGGTACAACCCAACACTCTAATAATGGGCGATTTCAACTACCCCACCATTAACTAGAAAAACTACTCATGTGCCAGCGTTTTCTGGAATTCATAAATTCCAATGCCTTGGATCAACTTATCCACATTCCCACCAGGGGCAGCAATATCCTAGACCTGGTCATTACCAACATGGGCAACCGATGTTCCACACCAGAGGTCAATTCCTCACTGGTCAGATCTAACCACAAGCTAATCAGCCTAGACATGCACATCCCTCCCCCGCCCCCATTAGGGAAACCACCGTAAAAAATTTCTCCAAAGCCAACGTCATGCTTCTTAAGACAGAAGTGGCAAACTTCATGACACCCATGCAGACGGACAATAGAGGTACGACTGCTGAATCCTACACAAATGCACTTTATAAGCACTTACATGAGTGCATGGATCGTGCTATCCCTAACAGAACCAAGGTGCTATCCTCCAAAAAAAGGAAGACAATCTGGTGGTCCCCTGCCATAAACAAGCTCTACAACAGAAGAAAGAAACTGTTGCAAAAAAGAGTAAAATCCCATGACTGGAAGAACTCCCTGGTCAGCCCCAAGAAGCTGAGATCCCTTATAAAATCCTCCAAAGCTAGTTATGAAAACAAAATCATCAGTGATTCTAAAGACAACCACAAAGCATTCTATAGCTATGTCAAGAATCTCAAGGGCAACAGTCAGATCTGCTCTGAGTTACAGCACAATGGCACTAAATATACAGAACCAACTGATATTGCCAACATCTTGGCAGATAGGTTCAGTGCTAACTTTACGCCCCACCACCCCATAAAGGGCCCATCTCTAGACCGGAAAAATGCAAAGTTCCTGTAATCACAGCTGCACAGGTAAAAAACACACTCTCTAAAGCCAAGAACACAGCATCCATGGGACCTGCCAACATCACAGGCTGCATTCTACATGAACTACAGAATGAACTGGCACCCCACCTAAGCACCATGTTCAATCATAGCCTCACCTCAGGCTTTCTACCCACTGAATGGCGCACAGCGACGGTTAACCCACTCCACAAAGGGGGAGCCACCACAGACCACAGGAACTACCACCCCATTAGCCTAACGAGCTTGGTCTGCAAGGCCATGGAACTTATAAACAAAGACACTGGTAATCTCCAAACTGTGGACCCCACCCAGTTCGGGTTTGTAAAAGGCAAATCATGTCTCCTAAACCTGATTGACTTATTTGAAGCAGTCACTAAAGCTGTAGATGAGGGTAAGGTGGTTCACACAGCCTATCCAGATCTCGCCAAGGCTTTTGACACCATCCCCCACTCTGGAATTATAGATAAACTCACTAAACTAGGTATAAATCCCTATGTCACAAGATGGGTTGCCAGCTGGCTCACTGACAGAACCCACACTGTTAAAGTAGTAGACTCCAAATCCGACTTCAGACCAGTGAGAAGTGGAGTGCCACAGGGTTCAGTCCTGGGTCCTCTCCTGTTTGGTATCTACTTTTCTGAAGTACAGGCTAACACAGAAGGTCTTTGGCTAACGAAGTTCACAGATGAGTGGAAACATAACTGAAACTTCTAACGATGTGGACATCCTACAAAAGGGCCTCACTGAGGCAGATGCCTGGTGTCAAAGCCATGGCCTCAAGCTCAATGCCAAAAAGTGCACTGTCATCCCCTATGGTAAAAACTCTGTACTCATGAGCTACCACATAGGTGGTAGCCTACTTAACACCGAAAGTGTGATAAGAGTCCTTCGGACACAGGTGGACAATAGTCTCTCCTTTGATAATCACAGGTCTATATCACATAATCGAAGTGTAAGAACTCCGAATGTGAAATCATCAAACCCATAACCTCGAAAGCTGAACACTCTGAAGACTGAGAACAGCGATTTTTTTCCCAGGGAAAAAAATCGCTGTTCCAGTACAAAACCCTAAACAAACGAATGCTACAAACTATTTCTAATGTGGGGAGGTTCACCCCCCCCCACGTCCCCCAATGTGGGGGGCTGTGCCCCTCACACACCCCTACTTAAATATACCAACTCCGAGATCGCACCACAGTGGAGGAAATAGTGAAGCCACGTTAATGGCCCTCGAATTCTTTCCCTGGGAAAGAGCTCGATGTTTCGCGGTTTTGGTTTTTTCAGTCTTTGAACTTCCGAGTTCAAGCTTGTGGTTTTCGAGGTTCTCAGCTTTTGAGCTTCCAATATACACCTGATAATCACATCACCGCAGTAGTCAGGAAATCCTTCTATGTGGCACACCTCATCACAAAAGGTTTCTCATCCAGGAAAAAAGAGGTCATTGTTCCCCCTCTACTCGTCACTCATTAGACCCATTATAGAGTACAACGCCCCTTTTGATATGTGCCTCAGAAGACATCTACAACAACTGGAAAGGCCACAGAAATACCTCACAAAGAGGATTACCAGCCTCAAACAGATGCCTTACACAGACCGTCTCAAAAAACTCAAGCTTTACTCCGTTGCATATCACCTACTCAGAGGCGATCTCTGCCTAACATACAAAGCTCAATTAATGTTCTCTAAAAAAGACTGAACTGCAGTTTTGACAGCACATCTTTATAATTTAGAATGTCTCCATTTCAAAACAGACACACACATCTCCCCTGTCAGCTCCATCAGGCACCAGGAATCTGTTCAAACTAGGGTTGCCATAGCCATAGCCAAAGTTTTATCCCTGTATGCCTTTGGGCTGCCTGGCACCATACAATAGTAGTGGCAGTACCATCTTGCACTCTGTATTTACTGTGTCACAGACATTGGCTGTTAATACTGCCTAATATAGTGTTCTGTCTGAAATAAGACATTACGGCTTCTCTCCCACTGGAAAGGGTGTTGATGCTTTTCGATCTGTAATGGTAGAAAAGCTGACTTCTAATGCTTTGGTCTGGAAAGGATTTAATTAATATCCAGACAGGTCTCTAAACTGGTATCAGGACTATATGTGGATATCACATTCTTCAAATCACAATTCTCTGGACCTGACTTCAGAACTAAAATAGCTATATCCAGGTTGTCAATGTTTATCCCAGGGTGCATTGATTTTGGAGTTAGCCATACAAATGTGACAGTTCAACACAGCTTCCCCCGCACAGGATGTATCTGACACACACCCTACCACAAAAAACACTTCATATTGCCTTCTCTAAACTATAAGTAATACAGTCTTTCAAATATTTAACAATTCCTGTTCCAAAGCCAGTAAAGACAGTTTTTGGGGAGAACTAATAATCTAGCAAAGCATCTGCTTACAGGAAGAACGGTAAATATATCCCCTCACCCAGTGTTTAATGAAGTGATCAACATTCTGTACATAGTAGCAAATTATCTGTGGTGTCTAAAGGCTTACCAACATTTCAAATAATGGTCCTGGTCAGGGTGTAAAACAGTTCTGTGTTCCTACTACCTACAACAGAATTGAAACAGGAAAAGAGCTCAGGATGTAGTTCTCCTGTACATTAAAAACTGGTATAGCTCCTTCTTTGGACAGCAGCTGACCTTACAAACTTAACTAACAGTTATACTGCTGTCCAGGGTCAAAAAGTAATCAAGAGAACTCCAAACTGAGAAGTATATCTTGATTTAGTGTACATTTTAGCCTTATTATGAGAGTTGTAAGACAGAGGAACAGAAAGTGCAGTCATCATCATCAACCCCCCCTTTTTCCCATTTTCTACATTTCGTCGGGGTGTCATGTCAACTGTCATCATCTCTCTTGATTCATTGTCACTGTTTTACCTTCTTTGACAGTCATGCCTGACTGCTGCAGGCCTTCTCTCACACATTCCATCCATCTCTTTGCTGGATGCCCTTGATGTTCTTCGTGTTTCACTGTTGCAGTCATTCCATTTGGGTAATCTGCTGGCAGGTTGTCCTCAGTAGGCCTGATTAACAAAGTCTTGGGTCCTGCGCCAGTTGCTTCTTCCATGACGTCAGGTCGTCAGGGGTATAAAACATGCAGCCGATGTCATTACATCAGTCTTTCTTGCTGTGCGGTGCCCGAAGTAGAAGCAGTTCGCAAGTGCCGGTCGTCTGACTCCTGAAATTGTCATTTTCAAGTTTCAGAACCGAAGTCTTCAAGTTAAAGCTAGGTATCCCGTTGGGTAAACTTTTTCTTGCTCCTTACCAATGTCAGTAAAAGTTAATAATTACATTACTTGTGGAAAGCAAATACCTCATAAAGATTTTCATTCGTACTGTATTCCTTGCCTAGGCCCTGACCGATGTACCTTGCTGTCGGTTTTGTGCTTTATTTAATCAGCGCACTATCCGTCGTCGATACATTTTTGACTCTAAATATTTTGGTTCTCGGTTTAACTATCCAGAAATGTCATCGGTTAGCCATTTGACTGCCGGGATTCCAAAAAAATGCAAAGATAAAGACAGAGACAGGCTGCCAAGGTCCAAAACTGCCAATGACGCTTCTCCTAAGCCAGTCGCCAGTTCGCCGGTACTCAGTGAGGTGCTTTTGCAGCCCCTGATACCTGTTATTTCTGATTTGCAGGCCTCTACTGAGACCCATTTGGAGTCTGGTATGCCGCGAGATGCTTCACCTATGGAACCCGTGGATGTCTCTACCTTGGATGGGTCCGGAGCCGCTGTGCAAGCACCGGCTTCTGAGGGTGTATTCAGGCCTACAGACTTGCCTATTAAATCGACACCTCCTTCATTACTAAGGCCTAAATCTTGATCTATGTCTAAAAAACCGATGCCCAGGTCACATGTTCAGGCCCCTATGCCTAAAAAACAAATGATAAAAATGGCTGAAGATCTAATTACTCTAATCAGGGGTAGTCACCCCCCCCCCCCCCCAAGAGGCCTAGGCCTGAGCTTGCTTATGAATCTTCTGATCAGGATTCTGTTTCTTCTGACTCTTCTCATGACCTGGATTTGTCCATTACTACCTATGAGGATTCTGATGCAGATGATTCTATTCCCTCTGCTTCTCCTCCAGAGGATTTTTCTTTTGGGGAAACCTTACATACTTTAAGGGAGCATTTCCACTGGGAAAGCCAGGAATTTTCTGATTCAAAAAAGAGGCTTAGGGATTTCCTTCTTCTACCTCAGCGTGTTCTCGGAATCCAGTTTGGCCCCTGATTCCCTGCCTCCGGCTCGTAGTAAACCTGACAGATACTACAGGGTTCCTGAGTCCCACAAGTTCCTTTTCAAAAATCCTGTTGCAGATCCAGAAACCATTTCTCAGGGGCCCAAGGGCATTAAGGCTTCTACTGCTAAAATTCCTACCCCTTCTGATAGAGAATCCAGGACACTGGATAGATAGGGTAAAAAGGTTTATACTTCTGCAACCTTGGCAATCAGAGCTTTAAACTGCCAATTTCATATGTTAAAATATCAACAGCATATTATTGGACTGCTTAAACAGAAAATTATGTTGATTCCTGACTGTGTGGAAAATAAAGATTTACAGGATTTAATGCATTCTGCTGAACAAGTTGGAAAACATACTTTGCAATGTGATTTTGATTCTTTAGAGGCCTCTTGCAGGGCTGCTGTTACTGGGTCTGTGCTTAGAAGGCATGCTTGGCTTAAGGAGCAATCTTTGCCTGATCATGTTAAAGCTAAATTGTTGGATGCTCCTTTAATTCAGGACTGCCTGCCTGGCAATAAGGCTGAAGAAGTTCTTAAAAAGATGGAAGATAAAGCTAAATCTATGCAAACTGTTAAAGATTTTTTACAAGTGCAACCTCCAAGATTTAGTAGGCACTGGCCTACTAAGAATTGGTCCTTTCCAGCCCCTTCCAGATCCTCTCAAGCCAAACCCAGACACAGCAAAAACCCCAGGTTTCAGTCCCAGGGGACTCTCAAAACTAAGCAGTTGGGGGGCCTCCACTTCCAAATCTGGAAATAGCAAGACCCCCTCCTATGGTAAACAGTCTCAATGACTTACTTTTAAATTTCCCAAGCACTTATCTTTTAACTGCCCCTTTGGGGGGAAAGATTGCTCTTCATGCAAAGAATTGGGAACTCATAACCCAGGACAAATGGATTTTAAATATAGTGTCCCAGGGATACAGATTTCATTTCCACACGTTGCCAACACCAAACGGGTGGCCAGACCTGCCCCCAAATCAGTGGGCAGAGGCTCAAAAACAAGTACTTTCCCTCTTAAGCATGGGGGCTATTCAATGGGTAGCAGAAGAGGAAAAGGGACAAGGTTTCTATTCCAGGCCTTTTCTGGTACCCAGAAAAGGCAAATCATGGTGTTCAATCCTGGACCTGTCTAATCTAAACACCGTTCTGGAGATTCCAAAATTCAAGATGCTGACTCTTCACCAGTTACTTCCTATGTTAGGCAAAGACACCTGGTTGGCAACTCTAGATTTAAAAGAGGCATACCTGCACATCCCAATCAGGGAATCTTGCAGAAGATATCTTCGCTTCAAAGCAGGCTACTTACATTATCAGTTCTCTGCACTGCCCTTTGGCTTGTCCACTGTGCCCAGGGTATTCACAAAGTGCCTAGCTCCAGTGATTACATTTTGCAGGCAAAGAAATATTCAAATATATCCATACCTGGACGATTGTCTAATTCAAGCAGAAAACGAGGGCATACTTTTAAATCATCTGGCGTTTGTAAAAAGGGTTCTAACTTGTATGGGGTACACCATAAACGAAAAGAAATGACAACTGGTACCCCGACAACAGATTACATTCCTCGGTGCAAGCTTAAATACAACTGCCCAGATGGCTTTCCTCACTCCTGAGAAGCAAATTCATTTGGTAACTTACTTCAAACAAGTAGCCACAAAAACCCTGCTATCTGCAAGACAAATACTGCAAGCCTTGGGGTTCATGGCCTCCTGCATTTTTCTAATTCCATATGCTAGACTGCATATGATGAAACTACAGTGGTATCTAAAATGTCTATGGAGTCAACATTGTCACAGCCTGGAAACAATGATTCCTATCATACCTTGTCTGCGCCTGGAGTTCCTATGGTGGGCAGAGGCCTGCCACCAAAACAAGGGACTGCCATTCACACTACCCCCTGCCACTGAAACCCTAACTACAGATGCATCAGACTACACATGGGGGGCTCATCTGGCAGGAAAGTGCATTCAGGGCAAATGGAACCCAAATCAAATGCACCTACATAGCAAACAAAAAGAAATGTTAGCTGTACAGAATGCTCTGACAGCCTTCAAGGACTACATTCTTCCAGGAATACTAATGGTAAAGACGTAATCACACCACGGTTATGTGGTACATAACCAAGCAGGGGGATACACATTCCTACCCCCTCTGCAGACTACCCATGGCATTGTTGTACACAGCCTTGAGCTACCAAGTGCACCTACAAGCTCAATTCCTGCCAGGAAAATTGAATACACTGGCAGATGGACTAAGCAGAAACCTCATGGACCCACACGAGTGGAAACTGGAACCACGGATTTTCAACATGTTGACAAGTGAATGGGGGCACCCAGACATAGATCTATTTGCCTCCCCCCAGAACTACCAGTTGAACAAGTTTTGCACAAGGACTCCCCACAAACAAGCCTGGAAAGTGGTTGCTCTGTCCTTCAGCTGGAAAAACCTATCAGTCTATGCCTTTCCCCCTCTGCCTCTGCTCTCCAAAGTTCTACTAAAAGTCAAACAGGACAAACCAAGGATGATTTTAATTGCTCCAGACTGACTGCGCCAACACTGGTACCCCCGCCTGCGCAGTGTGTCACAAATATCTCCATGGCACCTGCCTCAGACCCCTTTCCTGTTGTCTCAGCAGGAGAACCAAATTCTGCACCCTCAGCTTCCAACATTGAACCTTGCAGCCTGGCTAATCACTTAAATTCATCCTTAGCAAACTTGTGATGGATGTCATCTTGGAAGCAAGGAGGCCTAGTACTAGAAACTCTTATGCTGACACATAGAAAAGATTCAGTGCCTGGAACCAATCTTTAGGGATGAGCACAGCAGCACCCAATTTACCTCAGATTTTGCAATACTTAACTGAGATGCTTCACAAGGGCCTGTCTTTTTCCTCCATTAAAATCCACGCCTCAGCTATTTCAGCTCACTATAACACAGAACCACCCCTCTTCTCTCATTGTGTACTCAAGCAGTTTCTCAGAGGGGCAAAAAACTTGAGACCACCAAGGAGAGCTCCTACCCCTGCCTAGGACCTTTACTTTGTTTTGGAGAAACTCACTCTACCTCCTTTTGAGCCAGCTGCTACTGCAGACTTAAAATTTCTTTCTTAGAAAACAGCCTTCCTTTTAGCAATCATATTCAGCTAGAAGGATATCTGAATTACAGGCCCTTATGGCAATGGAGTCTTTCATCATCTTTCATGCGGACAGGTTATCTCTCAGGACCAATCCATCCTTTATGCCCAAGGTGGTTTCCAGTGTGGCTCTTAATCAGTCCATTCATTTGCCAACCTTCTTTCCAAATCCACAGAACAAAGGGGAACGGATTCTGCATTCCTTGAATGTGCACAGACAACTTAAATTCTACTTGGACAAGACTAAATCTCGAAGAAAATCTGAACAATTGCTGGTAGCATTTGCTACAGGGGCAGAGGGGAAGGCTATTTCAAAACAAACCATTTCTAAATGGATAAGTCACTGCATTAATTTCTGCTATAAGCTCCATGCAAAACTTATCCCCCAGGGGATCAGATCTCATTCCACCAGGGCTGCATCTACTTCTGCAGCCTTTCTCAGAGGTGTTCCTACCAGAGATATCCTAGAAGCTGCTACCTGGAGTTCTGTGCATACTTTCACCAAGCATTATCATTTACCAATTTTCTCTAAATCCAGAGCTGGCTTTGCCACTGCAGTCTTGCAGGGCCTTATAGCTGGCCTAATGCTGTATAAATTCCTCCTCCCAACCATAGCTTTGGGAATCTACCCAAATGTAATGACTGCAATAGTGAAACATGAAGAACATAGTACAGTTGTGTACACTTACCATAAATGTAGATGTTCGAGTGTATTCACTGTTGCATTCCTGGTTACGCTCCCTCCAGCCCCCTAGTTTTTTCTGGCTATACCTCTACTTTCCTTTACTATGCTTAAAAGCCTTTTTGGTGTATTTGCTTTTGGTTGGAGGTATACTTTTGTGTTTTTTGAGATTATTTGCTCCCCATTGGGGGGGGGGGGGCACCTGACATCTGGTGCAAGAAAAACTGATGTAATGACGTTGGCTGCATATTTTATACCCCTGATGACCTGACGTCATGAAAGAAGGGACAGCAACTGACGCAGGACCCAAGACTTTGTCAATCAGGCCGACTGAGGGCAACCTGCCAGCAGATTACCCAAATGTAATGACTGCAACAGTGAACACACTCGAACATCTACATTTATGGTAAGTGTACACAACTGTACTTTTCCACTTGCCTTCTTCCTGTCTGTCCCAAATCTTCACCAGATTGTCTGCTGCTTTTCTGAACATATGCGCAACCCACCACAATCTGTTTTCTTTGACATTTTCTGCAATTGGAACTACTTTGGCTTCTGTTCTCATGTCCTCATTTCCTCATCTGCCCTGCAATGTGCATCCTAACACCCATCTCAGGCTCTTTATCTCTATCACCTCTAGCTTCTACAGCTGCTCTGCCTTTACTGTCCAGGTTTCTCACACCAGTGTTTTGTACACCTTACTTTTCAGCTTCTTTGGCATTCTCCTGTTATACAGTACCCCTGACCTGACACTCTGTGCCATTTGGCTGGCAGCACTTCTGATTCTAGCTTTTATCTCCATCTCCCTTCTCCTCAACCCACCGTCCCAGATACTTGAAGCTATTAATGTGTTCCACTGTTTTCCCCTGCATCTCACTCCTCAGCTTCTTCTGATTTCCCCCATTTGCTGCCATGACAACTGTCTTATCTCTACTCATTTTCTTCCCAAGTGCCTTCAGTTTTGCATTTCATTTCCCTGTCCTTTGCTGAAGTTCTTGTTCATAGTCTGACTGTAATGCAACACCATCTGCATACAGCAACTTTGTTGATCTATCACCTCTGACCTGTTGTCTGATGTATTCCATCACCAGTATGAACAACAGTGGGATTAGAGCTGAATCCTGATGCACACCCATTCCAACTGGGAACCCCTCTGAGAGTCTGAATACTGTTTGTACTTGAGTCATTGGGTCCTTGTATATAGCCTGCACTAATACCAATGATTCTGGACTTTGAGCTACCATAGGACTGCCAAAATCAGCTTTCTTGGGACTTTGTCATATGCTTTATCCAAGTCTAAGAAAGCCTGGTTGGACTCTTTCCTCATATGTATCTTCTCAACTGTCTCACTGTAAACATTAGGTCAGTTGTGCTGCATTCTGATCTGAATCCGAACTGCTCATTTCCAGTTTAACTTTCTACTACTCTGCATATTTTGTTTGTCACCCACTCCAGAACTTTCATGCAGTGTGACAGGAGTTTGATAACTCTGTAGTGCTCACAGTTCTGGATGTCCACTTTGATCTTGAACACTGGCACTAGTATGTTTATTCTCCAGCCATCTGGGATAAGCCTTTCTCTCCATAGTGCAATGAGTGCCATCAGGATCCATTTCTCCTCTAGCGTACCTAATATATTGATCATATTTACTGAGACCTCATCTGAACCTGCTGCTTTCACTGATTTTATTTTCTTTAGTGCTGTTCTTACTAATTCCTGGGTGGGCTCCTCTTCAAGTTTCAACATAGGCTGTGTCTGGGAGAGTACAACTTATGTGGGGTTTTCTTCATTCATACGCTTTTGGAAGTGCTCCTTCCATCTGCCTTTGATTTCATGTGGATTGGTGAGCAAGTTGTTGCTGGCATCCCTTATGAAGGGTGCCTGACTATCTTCTTTATCTTTCTGTCTTTGCTTTGCAACCTTATGAAGTTGCTTTGTGCCATCTACTGACTCACTTTCCAGAAGCTCTTAGAGTACCTCTTATGCCTTGTTCTTTGCCATTACAACTCTTTCTCTTAGCCTCCTTCTTAGCCAACCAGTGTTCCTTCTTAGCCTGGTCTGTCTTTTCTATCTCCCACATTTTCCTGTATTTCTTCTTTCTTTTGATAACTTCCTGGATGTCTACTTTCCACCACCAGCTTTCTTTATATACGTTACGTCCATACCTAGTTTGGCCACATATCTGTTCTATAGGCCTTTTGCGGTGCTGCCATTCTTCTTCAACTCTACCTAGTTGCTCTTCTTCCTGACGTGCTAGAGCCCGGGGTATTTCCATGAACTCTTGTGCTTTTTCTCCAGTCAGCTTCCAGGTCTTCAGACTAGTCTCTGTTGATCTTAGAGCCTTCTCTGACCATTGCTTGCAGCTAATTGTGGCACTCAGTGGTTTATACTGTGGGATGATTGTTTCAGTATGAATTACTTTGAAATCACTCACTCTACCCCAGTGCCTTTCTGTTACCAGGAGGAAATCAACCTGAGTTACATGTTGGCTACTCTTGTTTGTGATATTGTGACTGTCTCTCTTGCTGACCCAAGTGTTTTTCATCACCAAGCCTTTTACTTGACAGAAGTATTGAATGGTCTCTCCTTCTTCATTCTTGTTGCCCCATCCATGTGGACCCAGGCAGACCTCATATATCATATCTTGTTCTGCCTGTCTCGATGTATGCATTCAGGTCACCCATTATCAGCACCAATTAATGTTTTTTAAATAAATAAAAAAAAATCTTTATTAAATATTTATGTATGACATAGGCAATCCTACATTTAGATAAATGAAAATAAACCATAAAGAAACAATCTCAGTTACAAACATTATACTTTACAAACCATGCTAACACAGCTGTAGCTACAAGCATTATGCATCACTTTTAATATATGCAGTCATTGTCAGTCAGCCATTACATAGCTCATTCAAATCCTGTCTTCTTTTAAACCTCGTTCCTCCTCTGCATGTATTGATCCCACATTTCTCATTTTTTCCTATGTAATTTACTCCTACCCTTTTCCAAAGATCCCAGTTCCAGATGTTTTATCTCTGTTACTATCTTTATTACTTCTAGTAAAGTTGGTTTAAACTTTGATTTCCATTTTCTAGTAATTGCTTTTTTTGGTAACCATCATAATTAGACTCAGCAAGGCCTTACTATGTCTAGGCAATTCCGATGCTGTATAATAGCTCAAAAAAATCATTTCCCTAGTTATTCCAATTTTCTCACCCAGCATCTCTGACAGTGCAGACTGCATGGAATCTTTAAACTCTGCCAACTCATTACACTCCCAAAAAATATATTCCCATTTACTGCTGTCTTCCCCGTCACACCTCCAACATTTGGTGTTTACCTGAGGAAATATTTTTTGGAGCCTACTTAGGGTATAAAAATACCTATGTAAACGCTTCAAGGCAACGATCCTAGATCTTCTAGAGTTTGTTGCTTATTTGGGAGACATACATATATCCCCCAATTTTTCTTTGTGAATTGCTTATCTAATCTCTCTTCCCAGTCCTTCCCAACCTCCTCTGATTGATTCTTATAGTTATCATGCAATATTTTATATGCTCTACTAATTATTCCTTTCTTAATGGCAACTTCTCTTCTAGATTCTACCAAAAACTTTACCAGTGCTGGTCTTTGATTTAGGACCCCTTACACCTTTCCCTCTCTAGTTATTTGCTCCCCATACTTTGGTTCCTTTGCCAGTTTTGTCCAATATATTCCGGCCCCCGTTGCCTATTGTATGTATCACTAATTGCAGTCATCCCTATTGTCAGAATCTCCGTTCTCCATTCCCATATTGGCTTTGTTCTTAGAATACCTTCTGCTACATTATGAATATAATATCCTGTATGATTATTATTGTTCTCCTTAAAGGTCTGCATCCAAAATCCCAGTCCATCCCTGTTACTCGAGCTTGCCCCCTGTGTCATCATCCTCTCTTTCCATTTTGAATTATAGTTTTCTGCTTGTGCTATGTATAGGAGCCTCAACTGTGTTGCTCTGAAATAACCCTTCATAGGTTCATAGGTTGGTACTAGGCTATCGGCCCTAGGGCCTATACAAGCCTAGCCATAACAATTCCCTGGCTATTACTTCCCTGGTCCCCTGTCTAACAGGGCAATTGACGATGATCAACTCACATAACCCCAATCCACCCTGTTCTACTGGAAGAATCAGCTTATCCCACTTGACACTTGCCATCTTCCCCTCCCATATAAAATCTTTCAGCTCTTTATTTATTACTGTCCACCATACCTGTCAACCTCTTAGTGCAAGAAATCTGGACAAAGCCCAACAAAATGGGGGGAACAAGGTCCCAAAAATAGGTACATATTTTAAATATTACTCTTAGAAACTTGGAAAGTTGCTAGAGTAATAGGGATGTTTTAGCATACATTTTCTAAAGGATATAAACTCTGAAACTCAAATGTATATCATTATTTAGTGACTTCAGTGCTCAGATCATCCCAGTGATTTGCCAGAAAACCGCACATTTTATGAGAAACAGACCAAAAATAGCCAAAAATCTGGACATTCTGCAAAAATCTGTACAGTTGAGATGTATGCTATTCACAACTTCTCCTGTGGATGATAAAAATATGCTTGAACTAAGGGACTAAAAACATTTTAACTTGTATCTTACTATCAATATCCATATAACAAAGCTTCCATTTCCTCAATTTTTGTATTATCTTTCATTTAGTCTCTTTCAACATATCCTTAGCTGTGACACCAGTATCATTTTTAATCCATACTCCTAAATACTTCATTGTCTCATGTCTCCATAAGTGTAGATAATGCTGAACCAGTTGTTTTAGCTTCATTAATTTCATATCTCAAAAAGGTCTGAAACTGTCTCAGTATGTTCCACAACACTGTAATGTCCCTTTCTGGTTCTGTCAGGTATAAAATAATGTCATCTGCAAATAGGGACAGATTTTCTTGACTACCATACCAATTATATCCTTGAATTTCTGAGTCCCTTATTTTTTTTTTTGCTAATGGTTCTAAATATAATACAAATAACAAATGGGCGAGAGGACTCCTCTGCCTGGTTCCTCTGCTCAAGCAGAGATTATCAGAGAGGACCCCATCCACTTTAATTTTCACCTTTGATCCCCCATATATCCTCCTAATCAATCTTATAATTTTTATCAGGGAATGTAAATGCTTCCATTGCTCTGCTAGCACCAATTCATGTTGCCCTGCTTTATCTAGACGGTCCTGCAGCTGCTGTCTGAATGAACTCTTTCCCTTTACTATCACAACCCTGCTGTGGGGCACATGCTAACATTATGAATAGTGTGCTATCCTTACATTGGAGTCTGATTACCATGAGTCTGTCATTAATTCTAATAACATCCTTCACTGTCTTCTGAAGCCTCACCTCCTGGATACAGAGGCTCCCAGCCTCCTTTTTACCACCATGTCATTCACGTCCATGCTGCATCCTGTCAGTAAAACTTAATTGAGTGTAGCAATCCTTATTTCATGTTTGGTAGGTTGATTGTTTTTATATCCAGCTTTCACTCAACAGAGCTATCCCATGTAATGCAGACTGGACAACTGGGTACCAGCCAGCCAGTAGCTTATTGAGCCAGAGCTGATGGACTTTATGGCAGGCACACCCTGGACAATAGGAACACATGCACCTCTCCCACCAGTAGCATGGGTCTCCTGGCATAGTTCATAGTAGTCCTGGTCTTCAACCCACACATCACCAGCAAATACCCATGCCCATTTTTGGCGACATTAATCAAAATGACCAAATCACCTAGAGCCAATTATTACACCGAGTGAGTAGTCCTGACACAGCACACAGTATGTAAATTGTGTTCTATCTTGAGTATATTGCACGTCACAGATAACATTCAAAGTGGTTGGTCTATATAACTGCTCTCCTTATAGGTCAGATTTAGTGTCTACGCTGTTGCCCACAACTTCATTCTCGGCTGTGGAAAGTGCAGGGCTTTCTGTAATCTTCCAAAGAGAAGCAATCATCAACCATACTACTCAACTATTTAGATTTTCGTAGACTGTTCAGATCATTGCCTCATATTTTTTGTTTGTTTGCTATTCATAAAATATGTGGTTTCTAAAGATACAAGTATTGAAGTCAATAAATGATAACACATGTTTGAGTTTTAGATTTCATATCCTTCAGAAAATGCATATTAATGCAAAAGCTATTGCTTCTAGCAACTTTCTATGTTCATTAGAGTAATATTTAAAACGTGTCCCTATTTTTGGACTTTTGTTCCCCCATTTTCCAGATTTTAATTATCCAGTTTTGTCCAGATTTCTTGTGCTTAGAGGTTGAGAGGTACGCATCCTGATAACTGGCACAGTGCCGTGATTCAAGTCAGTATATCATTAATAGGCCAGGACTGAGGACTGGTACTCACAGACGTGTACTTCAGAATAAAGTGTAAATATTTTCCTGAATCTGCCCACATCTGATTTGCACAGAAAGGTCTGTCAAAACCATTGTGCAAGTCATTATCTTCACAGAGATTTTGCATCAAGGACTACTGTGAATTGCATCCTGTCTGGCATTTATCAAGTAAACTAATGAGAAATAGGCAGACAGTCATGCAGAGTTTACATGAAGATGATTACTGTCCCAATAAACCTGGAGTTTAGAGTGAATTCTAAGAGGTTGTCAAACATCAAAAATGTAGAAACTAAGCCTTTGATGAAACAAAATGAATGTACAAACTAGCAAGAGTCCAGATATTGGGTTATAAGTCTGCACTCTAAGACCATGTGAATTAGAAGCATTTTCTATACCTCTCTCCACTACCCTGAGTTTTCTGTCTAACTAGCTTCTAAGTAGAACTGTTTGTCTCCTTGTAGAGCCATTCACTATCATCCTTATAGCCCTTGTGAAGGCACTTAACTCAATTATTAACTTAAAAAAAATGCTTGAGATTATCTACTGTGCATTGGAATAGGAATCTTTGGACAGACAGATCTCATGCATTGAAATAATGAAGTTCAAAGCCTCCTAATGCTGTAAACAGATTGTAGCTAAAAGGTTTCTGTGAATTATTTTATCAATGCAGAGGAAACAAGTGCACACCTGCTGTGTTTGTCTGTAGGTTTAGTGAACCAGTAATCATTTGGGAACCTGTATTTGGAGGAAAACAGTGGTTCATCATTTTGACAATCTTGTTACGGATAGTGCTTTACTCGGATAGTCTGCATTGCTGATTAAGTTTGGCAGCAATTCAGTAAAATATGATATACAAGGTGAAATATTTTACTAAGAAGTAAGTTAGATTTTGCTCAGAGAAAAGATGTTCTGTCAAGAAGCAGTACATTTTGCAAAACATAAAGTATGTTTTCCAGAGGGAAAATTATAATTTGCAAACTGACAAATGTATTTTGTCAAGAGGATATTGTATTTTGCATCATGAAATGTGAATTTTTAAAATATTGCATCACACACACAGCATATTTGTATACAATAGATTTATATATGGCATGTTTTTTATATAGATAGAGAAATGGATATATATATATATCTATCTTGTGTGTAGGCATACACACACACACACACACATATATATATATATATATATATATATATATATATATATATATATATATATTGAGGGGGAAGGATATATATATATATATATAGACAATATCCTTTTGCAGCTCAGAGGCAATGAATATCACTAGAGAAACTGGATCTCTAATGTCTGAAACTTGCTTGTCTGATATAAAAGAGCAGCAAAATCATTTCAGCGTGCTAACAGTATACTTTTGCTGTCCTCTGTTACATTAGCAATTTTAGGGCTAATAAATTATTAGACCTGCGTGGTAGGACCTGAATCACTGTTTTTTACTAACAATGCCCATAGTTTGCATTTGTCAATGACAATGCAGTTTAGGAGCTTCATCCTGTGTCACAGTTCTGCAATGTAGTAAAACAGTACCCTCCCAGGTGTGCGGTAGTAAGTCCCACCTAAACCCGCTCACTACCCAACACCCAGAGGCGTTTTAGAATCACGAATGAATATTCATGGGGATGTCTTCACTGGCTGCATGAATATTCATTAGGTATTCAGCACTTCAGCTAGAGGGGAACATAAAAGAGAAAGAAGTAGAACAACTGTTTTTTTTGTTTTTTTTTTCATTTTTGCAGGGGGGGTCTGTGCCCTTGCAACCCCCACGTGGGGAGCTGCACTCCCCACACTCCTTGCAAATTAAATATACCAACTCTGAGATCAAACTACAGCAGGACCACAATCTCCATTCAAAACGTTCAAATCCTAACACTAACCCAATGTATACTTGATGTCACTGTCAAATCTGTTTGGCAGTCAATCATGCATCATTTGCATATGGCATCACAGCCATTTGGCATGTCAATCACACAAGGCATGCCCACTTCTGCACATACTGATCTGGGAGGTACTATTCTACTACAATGCTCATAGTTCTACGCTTCCCTACCCTGGTTAGCATAACTATTTAAACCTAAAGGAAGACACAGAAATTATATTTTTTTTCAGAATTTTGGACAGTAGCAAAGAACTCATTTCAGGTGATCCAGCTAGAATTGTACAGATAGCCTAATGGGCCAGCAGATCAAGAAACAAGGCTGAGGGCTGTCAGAATTTAATATAAACTACTTCACTTCTAGCAGACTAAAAAAAAAAAAAAAAAAAAAAACGTGTTGGCTTTAAAGGCTCCTGTCTGTAATTTAATCACTGACCTAAAATAAATAACTTGCTAATGTACTACTAAACCCAGTGACCCTTCCAGTCTTGTGTGTCATTCCTTTCCACATCAATGAATTGATGAGAATGTCTTTTTTTTCCTGGTGGTATACGTATTTTATTGTAACTATTGATGCTTTATTGCATGTTGATGAAAAAAGGGCGGGCTGCATTTCATGCAAGAGATGTTGGAAGTACAATGCTGTGAGTTGGGGGAGGGGAATGCACAGAAATGGGTGAAGGGAAGGGAAAAGTGGCAAATACTAGCGTGTCCTTGATTCTAGGAGCCAGGGTCTGGAAGTAATATAACCTGACAGCTGAAGGCTGAGATGTGAAAAAAATCTATGTCAGAACAAGACAGAACAGAGGGAGGCGGTTCTGCCACTTTACTGAAAAGTGCTCCTTTTCCCTGAAGGTGTTTTGCATAGATTTCATTTGGTATTTAATATTTGAAAACATGAGATATAAAATAATGTCACTGAATATGAGGACTGACGTCACAAGAATGCTGTCAGTGTTTGGAAATATTTTCTTTCTTAAGTTTTTCCATACATCAAATTTTTAGCATTCTCTTATTATAAACTTGTAATTCTATTTTTTGTCTTCCTGAATGTATTCTCTACAGCTTAAATGTTTGATCATCAGGAGGGAGTTCTTACTGTTTACCGTACAGAACTCTCTACTATACTCACATATATCCCAAATTAGAAGAATTTTTGTTATTTCATTTCTAGGTAACCATACACTAGTCTACATTACCTGCGGGTAGCAGATAGTTCTCATTCTATTATTTAATATCCTGATCCAAAAACAGATGTAATCTTTACACTAGAAGCATCTTCATTTATAGCTTTCAGTAATTAGTTTGTTGGGCAGTTAAGGGTTAACACTTTAACAATTGCATTTCCGTGTCTGTTGCATTTATAAAGTTCTCATATTTATTTTCATTCAAAATGTTATACAATAAATCACAGTGATACTGAAATGATGAAGCAAATTAAAATGGACTGCATCTGCCCCTTTTATGTATCTCTTAGCTTTTGCCTATTAAAAAAAAACAATAGCAGTGTTATTATTCATGTCTTCAGGCCATGCTTCATAGATGACCAACATTCAAGCAGATGCTTTCATTAGGAACATATGAGATAAAGGATCACAGAGACCATACACACTGTTATACAGACACACTTAAAAGTTCTTTCCATCTTTTAAGAGTGTTTAGTGCTTCCCTCTATATCCTTAACAATCATGTTCCCCTTCCTTGTCAATCACCATACACTGTTCATATTTCAATCTTCCCCATCACCAATTGTCCCTCTGTCTGCATCTCTCCACTGTTGTACCTCTTTTGTGTCCATACCACTCATGTCCGTCTCTGTCAACATTTTATATTTGTACGTTTGCTACTTCTGACTTTTCTGTTCCCCTCCTTCCTTCCTTCCCATATATGATCTTTGCTACTATCCCCAAAAAGAAAATCTGTGGTATCTCTCAAAGTCTCAGAAAGCCCAGTATGCAATCTATACTGGGTCAAAGCAAACCAAAAAGAAATTTTGCAGTGTGGAGGGTGTGAAGTTCACTCCTTGATCTATGTTATGCACCTTGTTCATTAATAAAAATCAAACTGTAAAATAAGTACTACAAAATAACAAAATAGAAAATAGTAGGTAGTCTACAGTTGAGTTAAAATGGAATTAAAGAACAATATGAGCCTAGTCAGTAGCCTGAGGTCAGAATTAAACCTTGTACTTGGTGTCTATGAGGTCAAAACCGTAACCATTATGCTAAACCCACCAACTCAACTATGGACTACCTACTATTGTCTGTTTTATTATTTTGTAGTACGTATCTTACAGTTCGAATTTTATTAGTGAACTAGGTGCATAACATAATTCAAGGAGTGAACTTCAAACCCTCCACATTGAAGTTTCTTCTTGGTTTGCTACTATCCCTACTTACACTTCTTAAAAAAAGAAAACTGGCATGTATACCCCCCCAAAAATATGTGTCAACCCCCCCCTTCTTTCTTTTCAGGTTAACCTTGTGTATGCTGTCTGTTTGCTCCTGCTCCATTTCTAATTTTCCTAGCTGTTTGCTTTCCCTCCCATTTATATGATGAGCTTAGTTGAGAATTTGCTCTTGTTGTCCGCCTTCTGTGGTTTGCTGACTGTGCTATTGTGCAGTTATGAAGCACTTTATTGCACATATAAACTCACATTAATTTAAGCATACCACATTTATGCTGTCCTAAGTTGATCGTCAGGCAGATAGCCTAGTACCTACCTATGAACCTATACGAGTGGATGGGAAACAGAAAGTTTACCCCAGGGATCACTTCAATGGCTCTGCTGGACAGAGGCACAGGGAACCAATCTAAGGGGGCAGTGAAAGCCAACACATTCCAGCTAGGCTTATATATGCCTTCGGGCAGATAGCCTAGTACCTACCTATGAACCTATGAATGCCTCTAATGTGGCCAGTTCTGTACTCTTCTGCAGGATTACTGCAGTCATTTATGTTCCTGCATTAATTTAATATGCAGCCAAGAATACTGGTTTGGTGTAGGTCCCAATACATAGCTACATAACTAAGCTGATTTGGGCCAGATGACTCTAAACCATCTGTGATATCTAGAGCTGCATAGTATTGTGACTCTCTCTGAATACCACCACAATTAATTCTACTCTATATCCTTCCACGTAAATAATGGCATCCTTAGTTTCTTCTCTTTTGACCCCCTTCAGCCATGACCTGGGTCAAAAGGGTCAGTGGTACAATGGGTTACACATTTTCCTTTGGTGAAGAAGGCTGTAGGTTCTATATAACTTATCTGAACTTTGTGGAGATATCGCAAAAAGTATCTTGTGTGACAGTAAAATGATATTTTAACCACCACAGAGGCATGGTGATCAGAGAAGTGTCTGTTTCTCAACATACATATCAAAGTCCCTGATGACTGTATGAAATTTAAATGGAATGTTATCTATATGGTAAGCAGTAGTGATGTCATATGTAATTTATATGAATGAATGGGTAACTGCAAGCTCACCCCCCCACCCCGGTTTAGCATCAGGTAGATTGATTGCTGACACTGCAGTGCAGTATAAAGAGGGTGTTGTACTCAAATGTACTGTCCTTAGGATGAGACATTAAACTGAGGCCCCATCTGCTTGAGTCAGTGGTAGCTCGGTGGATGTAAATGATCCCACATGCCCTGTCAAAAAGAGTAGGGGTCCTTTATTTATATAAATAACTCTAATTTACAAACTATTTACATAGTTACAAATATTTTCATATGTACAAATATATAAATATACAGTAAACTCTCAGTTAACCGGCACCCATAGGCATTGATAGATGCTGGATAACTATAGTTTCTGGTTGCTTGAGAGTTACTATTAAAATAGGCCTGACTAATACTGTACCCTTTACTGTTTGTTTGGTTTGGCTTGTTCTCAGGTTGGGTAGAGAGGGAATTTATTCCTATATTCCTTTTTCAAACTCCAAAACTCTAAAAACATAAGGTATGTTTCTGTGGGAAGAAAACAGAAAGTGTAACACATGAAAATTGTACTATATTTCTTCATTTTTTTCTGGTTGCTTTGGAGTGCTGGTTGCTTGAGTTCTAGTTAACTGAGAGTTTACTGTACAAATCTGTTTACACATATTTATAATTTCCTATACAATCATGCTAAATTTTCATCCTTATTAGACCCCTACTCTTTTTTCTATAACCACCATCTAATTTTACTTAATACTGTTGCTAAAATCCATTTACCATTAAATATAACTTCATTTATTCTTTCATTCCATATATCCCATATAACATAAAATCTATTATTTTAACATATTCTTTTCTTCTATTCTTATAATATCCATATTTAATCAAATCCATTTTTATCTTACTCACTTCTTTTATATCTTTTACTGTTTTACATTTCAAAAACATGTTCCAGAGTTCCTTCTTCTTGACAATATAAGCATATTGCATCACTTTTCTTTTTTTATGGCATATTTCCTTTTACTGACAATTATCTAGTACCAGTGTCCACAAAAAAATCTTGACATTCTACTTTTCTGATTCCACCATTTGTGCCTTGTTTTTATAGCTTTATTTTCTTTTTCATCTGTTAGATTCTCCCATGGTTTTACATAGCAACATTTTATCATTACATTCTTCTATTACACTTTTCTATCTTTTTCTATATCATCAATTTTTATTTTCCACAAAAATATGTTTTTCTTGGTAACATTTTAATTGTTCATTTATACATACTTTTTCTCTTTTTGTCATACCCCAACATTTATCATACTTATATAGTTTTATTCTCATCTTTTTCATTTATCCACTTCAACACTTTGTATAAATTTAATGAAGCAGTATATACCACTGGGTTAATTAACCCTAAACCTCATTCCTCTTTATTTACAAACAAAATTCTCCTTTTAGTGGGTTTAATCTAGAACCCCATATAAATGAAAAAATTATCTGCAATAATTCCTTTTCAAATACTGTTGGCAACATAAATACACTTGCTAAGTATGCTATTTTCCCATCTTTATTGAATTTATCAAATAAGCCCTTTTTCTGAATGATAATTTATATGTTCTACAGAAAAGACATTTGCTTTATTTCTTCTGTTTTTCCCCATTGAATACTACTTACATCTTTATCCCAAATTTTATACCTAACACAGAAATTTAATTAATTGTAAAATATATATACCTCTTATCTTTACTACATCACCTAAACCTTTACTTTTCTCTTTATTTAAAACCACTCCTACCACCTCTAAACACTCATTTGTACAAATTATTACTTCTTTCATCCAAATTATGTATTTTGCAATTATTATTATAATGTCATCTGCAAATGTTAACATAAATGGAATTCTTAACCCTTCAGATGTTATATACCCTGCCTCCATTTTGTAATTTATTTCACATACTATCACATTCATAACTAATGCAAAGGATGTACAACTCATTGGACAACCCTGTCTTGCATCAGTCTTCATGTTTACCTCTTAGCTTAACTAGCCATTTACAAGTATTTTTACTTTATTATTACTATATGTTGGCATACATAATGCCCTAAATTTCTCACATATTTTATATATTTTCATTATGACCCATAATATTTCATGTCCAATTGTGTCAAATGCCTTTTATGGTCTCCTATCATTATTTTTGCTTTTGCTTCTCTGTTCATAAATATCATCCACAGTTTCTCTAACTACCATTAATTCTTGACAACAATTCCCCGTTATACTATATATGCTATCTTTTAGACGTTGCCCGTTCGATTCTCAGTTAGAGCATCTTCTGTTTGGCGACATGCGTGAATGGGTGTTCCTTCGTTGAAGGTTGTGCGTTAGGCCTGGCAAGCCAGTATGTAAAAATCTACTGCCAATCATTAGTGGACCGGAGTTCCACTGTGGCGACCCCTAACCGGGAAAAGCCGAAAGACACAAACACAAACAAACTATATATGCTATCTTCCATAATATTTCCCATTTTAGTTTCAAATCTCTTTTGTATTATTTTCATAAAGATCTTATAATCAGTATGCATTATTATTGGTCTCCAGTTTTTTTAATGCTCTTCTATCTTCCTTCTTCCATATGAATTTATGTATTCCACTACATAATTCTTTATACATAAAACCTTCATTTAACCATTCATTCAAAATCTTTAAAAATATATTTTTTTGCAAATCCCTTAAATTTTTATACATTTCATACCCTATTCCACCTGGGCCTGCAAACAACTCTATATTTACTTGTCCTAATACTCTATCTAGCTCATTTAAAGAAATCTCATTTTCTAAGTCATTATTCTCTTTTTCTGTTACCTTTTTTTTACTTCCCACATTTTATGTAGAATCTTTTCCTGAGCTCTTTCTATTTATCCTTTTACATTGTTTTATTTCCCTCATTACACTACCATCTCCCTTTACTAGTCTGCTTAAGTAACTCAATACTTCTTCTCTTTTTCCTTGTGAGAATATCATTGCTTATATAACAATTCTTGTATTTTTTCTTGATTTCTTTCACATATTTCTTTTTCTTTGTCAAAGTACTTTCTGTCATTATGTTCTAAATCTTCCAATACATTGCTATTTGTTCTTTTCTATTTTTCTTTATTTTTTTCACATCATATTGCCACTGTAAAAAATATTTTACATATTTTCCTTAAATACCATTCACCATTCAGACAAATTTTTATAAAACGTTCTCGTAGTAATATGATCTTTCCTTATTCATTCCATGGTTATCCTTTTTATTCCTTTGCCTGTTTTTATATATATTCCTAATTTTCTTTTATATCAAGTCATATAGCAAGATGATCAGAAAATCCTTTTTCAACTACCTCCCCTTCTCCTATAACTAAACCTTCTGATACTATAAAATAAACTATTTCAGTTCAATACATACCCATGAGTTTTTGTCCCAAAGTTTTAACTTACCACATCTTATAACTTCTAACATTTTTATTATATCATTTCCTTTCTTTTTACACTTGCCTCTTACATCACAGTTAAAGTCTCCTATTATTGTAATATTCATATTTATCACTATATGTTCTAAAATCTGATGAAATAAGCTGTCCCTTTTTTACAGTTAGTATAAGCATACAGTGTTATAATTCTGTATATTTATTTCCATTATACATCTAATCATTTAAATCTAATCTTCCCATTTTTGCAAATGTTACATCTAATATCTTTACTGCATTTCTACAGAATACAGCTATTCCAGAACATTTCTAATTTCCCAAATTCCAGATTATCTTTCCTCCCCATAGATTTTCTGTTTGTAATCTTTCTTCATTTGTTAAAAATCTTGTATCTTCTAACATACTTACAGCTACATCACATGTATTACATCACTCCAAAATTTTTATTCTTCTTACTATATTCTTAATAATATTCACATTTATAGAAAGCACTTTAAATTTTTAATTTTCCCTTTTTCTTAGATCGATTATTTCATGAATTCATAGCTAATTACTGGGCTATCTTTCTTAATAGGCCATTCTAAGCATAACCAAGTTCCTTCCCATGTACCTTGTGTCAATGAGTCAAACACCTTACCTATTATATCAAGCCCCAATCATTAGGCGTATGTATTCTTTCTCATCCATTTTCTTTCTGTTTTTCTTCTTTTATACTTATCCCTTTAAATTTTCCTTTTCTGTCTTTTACCCATTTACCAATATAATTCTTTTTCCCTTTTACAACCTCCCAGATTATGTCTTCTTCATCACTTATTTCAGAACCTTCTTCTATGTCCTCTTTATTATTTTATCATCCATTTTTTATTCTATTTCTACTACTTCTAATATTTATTCTGTTTGTTCATTTTCTTCTTTATTTTTCTTTTTCCTTACTGTTATTTTCATTTTTGTAATCCATCTGTAAATGTCCATTTTTGTTACATTTATAACATTGCAATTCACGTTTTTTGAATCATGTCCCATTTCCTACAAATATAACATTTTCTTTTGCTGCAGTTACTTATCAAATGTCCTTCTTTTCTACAAAAAAAAATGTTTTGGGTTGTCCCCAATATTTTACAACACCCATATTCCCCTCCACGTTTATTATGCTTGGTATATGTATAATTTTTTTCTCTTTCTATTTTTAACACAGTTTTACAATCCCAGCCAATAGTCCATAAAACCCTTTTGTCATAAACCTTTGCAATGTCCAGTACTACTTTTCATAAATGTTTCAAATGTCCTTTCAAAGTCTCTCTTTCTTCCTCTGTTTGAAATTGTACTTGAATCTTCTTTTTTGTTTGCCTGTTAAATGCTTTTACCACATAAATATTCCATGGGTAACAGTCTCGCTTTTTTCCTATTCTCCAAGAACTTTTTCCATTGAAAAAAACTGTCTCAAATATAATGTCACAAAATGTCTCTTTATTAATAAGAATAAATGCTCTTACCTCATGTGCTTTTACACCCAAAGGGACTATTAAATTGTCCCACATTTCATAGCCATCCATTTCTGTCTTCTTTTCTTTAAATCCTTACCATGTACTTCCATTTTTCATTTTTTCTGTATTTCCTGCTCCACATTTGCCTTGTTTTACTTTCTCTGCATATGTTTTCTTTTCCATCATACCACTGTTCTTCAGGATTATCTCTGCATCCTCCTTTTGTATTTTATCCATAATATTTCTCCATAATGTCCCCCCAGGAAACATCTTCATTTTCTGGCTTGCTCTGCACCACCATGTCTTTAAGTAAATCATCCCACAACCCTGCAGACTGGAGAGTTGCAGTTATACGTCCATCATTTGCTGAGTCATCTCCATCAAACAGGTTTCTTTGAAATATTTCCTCAGAATCCTGCACACATTCTTCAGTCTCGTCTCAATGTTTGCTTTCTCTTTCATTTCTTTCATTACTCCAGCATCTCCATTTGCCTCCCTGTTTCTCCTGGCCATCTCTGCACCTGGAACGGAAACAGAAAGTGCTTCTCCAAAATGATTCCCACTCACAACAGTGATGAGTAGAGGAGGTTCCCCAAAGCCCTGGCCAGATTTCCCCTAATAGTATAATTACCACTTCAGGTGTCCCCTGAAAAGAGGCTTGTAAACTCAGTGCATATGGACTATGCAAACACCAAAAAGGCAATGGCTAGTATAGTGTTGCCATGACAACAGTAACTGCCCAGCATATTTTTTCAAGTTATATGCCCACTTTTAATAAAATAGTATACTGCAAATAAGAATTTGCCTGATGGAGATCAGGCAGACTGTCCTTAGAGTCAGTGATGCCCTCCAAGATGGACACATTCACTGGGTTTGTTGGTGTTGCCTCTGAAGTCCCATTCTGTTACATTGACTTACATTGCAGTTGCTTGATTAGTTTCTAATTTTAGTGTTGGGTTGAACAGGGTTATTGCAATGTTAAGTTCTAAGCTGGCAGTCACTTCTAGATCCAGAGATGTAATTGCACTATTGTACTTGGCACTGATTAGGCTAATAACTGAGTATAATGTTTGCACCTGCCCAAACACATGTCACAACCAGAATGACTACAACACTTACTTACTAAAAAAATGAAGGACCTAAATCATAAAAGCATGCAGATCATCTCAAAGTATTGTCCCTGTTTTCAGTAGCATACAGGCCACTGAGAGATGACCTCTGCCTTGCATATAGATCTTCAGTAGGCCTTATTCTGTCAGACCTAGTACACATTTGCAAGTCAAATGGTATCATAAACACCCACGCAAGGGATCTCAATCTATTACTTGAGGGACATTTTTGTATCACAGAGAATACTGCTTTTGTGAAATTGTCTTCCACTCCACATAAGCTAAATCCTTGTCTTACTCTTCTCATATATAATTTGTATGAATGAATGGGTAACTACAAGTTCACCCCCCCCCCCCAGTACCTCTGTCCCTCATGGATAGGAGAAACATGTAAACATTCCAACATATCCTTGTTCGACACATCTCTAGGTTGTTCATATAAAATATAAAGACTACAAACTATTGTACAAATGTAAGACTGGGGTTATTAAGTTCCTCATAGATCAATACCCAAGTAAATACCTGTGAGTTGGTATCTTTTTGGGGAGTAAATGCTGAGATCTGTCAATCTAATTTATGCATAGCAAGATACATGTACTTGCCAAAGGGTGCATTATATGTAATGATGGGTCTAATAATGGATGAATAAAGAAGGAATATAACTTCTCTGAACCTTGAGGAGATATCACACAAGGTATGTTATGTGATGGTAGAACAATTTTTTACCCATGTCTATATTATATGCTCGAAGAGACTTTTCTTTGAACATATAATCATCAACACCTAAAGAGCAAATGCTCTAAAGCGCGAATGGCCACGGCCTAGAATTTTTTTCTCGGGGAAAACATTTAGTTGGCCATTATCGGGAATTGCCCTTTTCCCCAACGTAGGGTGATCTCGGAGTTGGTATATTTTGTTGGGGGGGTCGGGGGCATAGACCCCCCATGTCCAGGGGTGTGGGGGCTGAAGCCCCCCACTTGATTAGGGTTTTGAAGTTTGTGTTTTTTGTCTACAGCCCCGTGAACTTTTTCCTGAGGAAAAAATTCGTGGATGTGGCCGTTCACCCTTGAGTGTTCACTTTTTAGGTGTCGATGATTATATGTTTGAAGAAAAGTCTCTTCGAGCATATAATATAGACCCTTTTTACCCAGCACAGATGCATGGTGGTCCAGAAAAATATCTCCTTATCATCATATGAATTAAAGTCCCTGATGGCTATATGAAATTTAAGAGGAATGTTATCCCTATGGTAAGCAGTAGTCATGTTAGATTTACCAAAGGAAATTATACAGCATTTCTAGAGAATATGAGTCTCAACATGGGATTTGCTAACTATCACCAGTTTGCAAGCATCTATAATCTTTGCTAACCATAGTCTCTTGATATCAGATGTTATGTCAGAAAGATACATAATAAAGATGCCACCTATCCATGGCTTCATTAGCTCTTTGAAAGACCTCAACCAGGTTATGCAGGTATGATCTGCCTTTTTACAATACTGGAATGGTATGTATCCGAGGTCACCTATATTATTGTTTATTAGTTCGGCTATAATGCATTTCCTAGTCTTGCAAATAGTAATAGAGACGGCAAAGGGTATGCAAAGTTAACGGGCAGAATATAAAGAGAAAGAACCAAATAAAAAATATATGTCTGACCACTACGGCTAAAAGAAAACCAATAACTTTAATAAAAAACACAAACAAAAATGGTGAGTGCTTTCACTGCAAAAGCAGCTTCTTCAGACCATAGAAGTACTGTGAAAACCAAATCGTTCATAATAAGAAACCAAGCAGCTATTGACAAAATATCAGTCACATGTCCTTTAAACTCATTCATCAGCACATACTAAAGGAAAAGAGTCAATGAATCAAACTGTGAGCCTTAAGTACAGGTTTTAAAGAGATGCTCTCACTTAAACCTGGAGTTCTATTTGCTCACAAAGAATGTATCCAATGCAGTTCTTTTCTCTCTGTTAAGTTACATATATCACCACCTCTTAGACTTTTAGAAACAATTAATAAAACTATGTAAACCCATGTTCAACAGCATGTTTAGCAAGGGCATTAGTTAAACTTTTGTTTCTAATTTCAGCGATATGCTCCAGAATTCTTTCTTTTAAAGTACGATTTATTTTCCCAATACACCATGACTTAACAGGTTGTGCACTTCAAATAATAGATCACGTTCCTAGACTTACAGTCTGCATAAAACTCAAGTTCAACCCAAGTATCTGTAACAGGAAGATCAGTATAGGCAGTGGACCAAATATACTCACATGCAGTGCATGCCCTGCATGGAAAAGTGCCTGATCTGAAACGAAACATAATTGAGAGAAGGCAAAGTATGTTTGTAACAAAGTTCTTGTTTAAGTGGGGTCTATATTATATTGTCAACAGGTGAAAATGTCGACTCTGATTTGTTTGACATCAAAATGTTGAACTACAAAATTATCGAATGGCCAAATCACTGATTTGTTTTCAACAGAAAGAAATCGGCTGGCCAAACACCGACGCCACACAAAAATAAATGTATTTAAGTGGGGGGTCTTCAGCCCCCCACACCCCCAGCATGGGGGGGCTGCACCGACCACACCCCCTTAACTAAATATTCTAACTCTGAGACCGTACTACAGTCAGGGAAAGGGCAGGTGTAAGAGAACAGCCAACCGATTTCTTTCTATTGGAAAGAAATTGGTAATTTGGCCATTCGCTAATTTTGTAGTTTGACATTTTGGTGTCGAACAAGTCAGAGTGGAATTTTTCACCTGTTGACGATATAATATAGACCCATTTAAGTGACTTGTTGTTTTTAAAGGAAAACCATGATGATGAACCTAACAAGTCATTTAAATTACTCTCCCAGTTCCTCTTAATAACATCACAAACCATTTTAATATTAGTAGAATAAGTCAGGACAATCCTAGGACAACATACTGTGTCCTGAGTGAAAGATGGAACAGTGCCTTGTATACTATCAGAGAAAAAAGATTTAGCTGTTGTCTATATCAGCACTTGAATAGCCTCTAGATATAAATTGTGCTGAAGTCATCCAGAATAGGATAAGCAGAGTATTTGACTAAGCATAAGAAACACAAGGTTGTTATACCAAGCTGATGTCCATTATCATTAGGGTGACTGCAAAATATCCCAAATAAATTAAACGAAGAGTTAGAAGAGCACACTGAAAAAAAGGAAAAAAATAAATGAAAACTCCAACCAAGCTAGAACTTCCAATGAGTGACTCCCCAAACCTCCTGTAACAGAGGCACATGGGATATATGCAAATGACCCCTATGAACATCAAGTGTTTCAGCTATGTGGCGATTCTGATTGCCCATGACTTTTACATTTGAAGTTGTTTGCTGACGAGGTCATAACAAGGCCGAAATATGCATATCCATGGCTAGTGGGGTTTGGCTTTATTGGCCTGATATTGTCCATTAAAATGACTTCAAATGTAAAAGTCATGGACAATCAGAATCGCCATAAAGCTGAAACACCTGATGTTCAAAGGGGTCATTTGCATATACCCCATGTGCCTCTGTTACAGGAAGGTTGGGAGGTCACTCATTGGAAGTTCTAGCTTGGCTGGAGTTTTCATTTAGTTTTTTTCTGATTGTTTTTTCAGTGTGACCTTTTAACTCTTTGTTTTAAGCGGGTTAGAAGGAGAATGGTTAAGTAAGGATGAGATGATGGTGAGTATGTAGTATTTGTTAAAATAGAGATGTGCCTTTAAGGGAACGTAGAAGATGGGGCCTGCTGATTGATAGTGTTAAAATCCATTCCTAGGCATCTTTACTTATTGTTAAGGGAGGCATCAATCTAAAGAAGCACCTTACAAAGTAGTGATGTCCTAGTCAGACATTTTTTTACCTGAAATCTTCAGGTAAGCAGAGTTTGCTTAATCTTTTTGAGTAATTTGTTCAAAAAGAATCATACCATCTAATGTGGAGTAATATAGCAATCACCATTACATATGACAGATATACCTTGTTATGACAACGTACTCTTATGAAATACTTCCACAGTGGCATAGACACGTGGTTCTGATGCATGTAAAAAGATATAACCTTGTTTTTCAATCAGATTGTGCCTCTGCTTCTCGGGTATTGACAAACATACTCTGACCAGACCCACCATGAGAGTATTTACATTTGTTAATTTTCTCACTAAAAAACCAAGGTCCTATATAAAAAAAAATATGCAAACTGTCTCAAATCCTTGTCCCTCTTTTCAGTATCATAGAAGCTAGTCTACTTACGTCTGCTTTGCATATAGAGCTTCTGTAAGCCCTGTACTGTTAGGCCTTTTACACAGTTGCAGGTCAAAATGGTATCATAAACACACGCACTGAAGGAATCTCAATCTATTTTGCAAAATAAATAAAATATGCTGGAGGGACAGGTTTGTATCACAGAGAATACTACTTCCATGAAATTGTCTTCCACTCCACATAAAGCTAAGTGCTTGTCTTGCTCTTTTCATATGTAATTTGTATGAATGGATGGGTAACTGTAAGTTTAACCTCTCCCCCTGTCCCCTCATGGAGAGGAGAAACATGTAAATATCCCAACATATCCTTGTTCGGCTCATCTATAGGTTATTCATATGCAAAGTATAAAGACTACAAACTGTTATAGGAATGTAAGAAGAGGCTTCTTAAGATCCTCATAGATGAATAGCTTAGTAAATACCTATGAAACTATGCCTTTTGGGGGAGGAAGTGCTGAGAGCTTTTGGTGTGGTTTATGCTTAGCATGATACTTGTACATACCGAAGGGTACATTATATTCAATGATGGATGAACAAAGAAGGAATATAAATTCTCTGAACCTTGAGGAAATACCACAAACAGTATATTGTGTGATGCAAATTTCAAAGCAGACATCCAGACCTGCATATGCGGAGGGTTACATGTAACCTTCCTCAGCCACAAAGACCTCCAAGATGGCACTCTTTCAAAACAACACCACATCAACATATAGAGCTACATCTCATGGAGCCTCTAAGCCCATAAGGCAAGTCAACATACAATCCAACATTCTAGTCATTGGAGACTCCATTGTGAGACACACTGATGTCCCTCTCACCAGGCTAAGGAGAAAGCTATGGTCAGTTGCTTATCAGGGGCTAGGATCCATCATATTAGGCATGCGCTCAGGTCATTGGACCACAGTTACCAGTATGACTCAATCATAGTCCATGTGGGAGTCAATGACCTGAGACTTACCTCCCTAGACTATATGAAGACAGATATCATGGAGCTCTCAAAATATGTGTCTCAAGCTGGTATGAGTCTAGCACTGAGCAGCATTTTACCTTCTCCAAGTATGAGGCCACAATACAAACAAAAGATGACTAACTTTAATAATTGGCTTAGTTTCTGGTGTCATTCTAAGGGGGTGCAATATTTGTCAGCATGGAAGGAGATGGTCAACAGATCATGCTGCTTTGCCAAGGATGGTCTGCACCTCTACCCTCTAGGCTTTTGAATATTAGCTAAAACATTTTCTTCCCCCATAGTCCCTTTTTTTAGGCAATGCCAAACTGAAAGTACTTCTGACATAGCAAATCAAAACCAAGAAAATCTAAAGGTATTACTGCTCAATGCTAAGAGCCTAAACAAAAAACTCCACTCTCAAGCTCTTTTTACCTAGAGACGGCTGATGTCTGTGCAGTCATTAAGACATCGTTATAGCGGCAGAGAGCACACCAACAGTGCAAGGTTATAATGCCTTCCACACATTATGGTCAGCTACATCACAGGCAGGAACTAAAGGTGGAGGTGTCTCTGTTTACATAAAAAATAAATATACTTCAAGGTCGGTCAAACAGGACAATGCACTTGAGCTGATCCATGTTCAAATCACCGTAGGTAAAATCCAGTACCACTTCCTTGCAAGCTATAGGTACCCCTCTATGACCCAGTATTTAAACTTATTAGAAACACTAACCATCCAACCCAATACCATATTCATGGGTGACTTTAATTACCCCACTATTAACTGGGAATCCTATGCGACACCAAATGTACATGCACAGAGATTCCTGGATTTTCTAAACACAGACTCCCTGGACCAGATAGTCAATGCACCAACAAGGGGTGCAACCATACTGGATCTGGTCCTCACTAATATGGGAGACTGCAGCACACTCCCTACTGTAATGCCTTCCCTGGAAAGGTCAGACCACAAAATGGTCTCCTTTGAAGTAAAAATAAAATCTGGACCCCCATCTAAACCTGGAATATTCAAGAACTATTCTAAGGATAACATCCAGCTATTAAGTGAGAACCTGGCAAAATTTCAAGCCCCATAAACCCTGAGAACATTTCTGCCTGTGCAGAACTGTTCACAGAAATCCTGTATAAGCATGTTAATAGCTGCACAGAGGCACCTTTATCCACCAGTAAGAAGTACAGAACTAACTCAAAAAACAAGTCACCCTGGTGGAATCACAAAATCAATCAGCTGTATAACTGGAGGAAGAAAATCATGGCAAAATTGGGAGGTGCAGCACCCAGCAGAATAAAAGCACTCTCATCAAACTAAACAAATAACTCAGAGGGCAAATAAAGTCTACCAAAGCCAAATTTGAGGTAAGTTTGGCCTTCCAGGCCAAGGACAACCACAACGCATTATTTAGCTATGTCCGCAACCTGAAAGGCAATACACAATTGTGTGCAGAGCTCATTGTAAATGGAGCCACCTATACTGAGCCAGAAGATACAGCAAACTTCCTAGATGATAAATTCACCTTCAGCTTTACCCCTCTCTCCCCCATAACCTTCCATCAGAAAATATCATCAAATATAACTCCCCCTACTATCACTAGGGAACAGGTCCTTAATGCTCTCTCTAAGACCAAGAAAATTGCATCAATGGGGCCAAACAGTATCCCAGGATACCTTCTAAATAGCATGAAACATGACCTCTGGCATTACTATTTAACTGTACACTTTGAACAGGCTTCGTGCCACATGAATGGAGAAAGGCAACAATCATCCCTCTGCACAAAGGTGGGCCATTTACAGACCACTGGAAATTACAGACCCATAAGTCTCACTAGTCTTAATATGTAAAGCCATGGAAAGAATTATCATGGAGATGATCAACAGAAATATAGTAAACCTCCAGACACTGGACCCAACCCAGTTCGGTTTCATTAAGGACAAATCATGCCTACTCAACCTAGTGGACTTTTTCGAGAAGGTTACCAAAGCAATGGATGACGGCAAAGTCGATCACACTGCCTACCTTGACCTAGTCAACATATTTGACACAATACCCCATTTGGGTATTGTTGACAAACTCAAGAGGTTAGGTACAAACCCATATGTCACCTGGTGGATAGCCAACTGGCTCACAGACAGGACCCAGAAATTTTGAATTCGGGAGTCCACTTCTACAAAGAGGCGAGTCACAAGTGGAGTCCCTCAGGGATCAGTCCTTGGACCTCTCCTTTTTGTCATTTACTTCTCAGATTTCAAGGCCAATGTCAGTGGTCTCTGGCTGACTAAATTTGCGGATAATTGCAAATTAGGAGCTGTCATTGAATCTCACACTGACACAAATTTTCTCCAGGAGGGGCTGACTCAGATAAGCAACTGGTGTCAGAGCCATGGACTAAAACTAAATGCCATGAAATGCATAATAGTATCCTTTGGGAAGCCATCCATCCCTCATAACTATCATATTGACAATGCACCTCTTAGAATTGATCCAGTAGTCAGGGACTTATGGACACACATAGTAATCTAGCCTTTGATCATCACTTGTCTACAGTGGTGAGGAAATCATTCTATGCTGCTCAACTTATAAACAAAGATATGGCATCTAAGTCCAAGGAAGTCATTTTTTCACTGTATTCGGTATTCATCAGACCTGTCATTGAGTACAATGCCCCCTTTGGTATGTACCTAACCAGGCATATCTAACAACTGGAATGTCCGCAGAGGTTCCTCACTAAAAGAATACAGGGCATAAGTAATATGTCCTATGCAGACCACCTCAAGGCCCTATCCCTGTATTCTGTCTCCTACAGGCTTTTGAGGGGAGATCTATGCCTGGCATACGGGGCATTATCAGACCCTATTCTGATAGACCTCCTGCATATCCACAAAACAAACAAGACTGGAATTACCCATTCTAAAGGCTTAAACCTTGCCTGTGATATAAATAGGACCTGCTGGAAAGATAGGTATGTATCCCAGAGACTAAACCATCTATGCAACAGGCTCCCCATCCATGTGAAGCAGAGTTCCTCCCTAACCCAATTCAAGTGCAACTTGGACAACTGGATGGGAAACCGAAAATTCATCCCTGGTTTGGTACCAATGTCTCTAATGGACAGAGGTAACCTGTAAATTGTTCATCTCCCAGACCCATGCTTACACTTATCAAGGGTATCAGAACTTGTCAGATATTTGGGATGCATGGCTAGGCTTAAAAAGGACATTGTGGCTGTTAGCCTAGTACACACCTATGAACCTATGAACCTACGTTAGAAGGATTTTTTACCCACCACAGAGGCATGATGGTCAGGGAAGTGTTTGTTTATCAACATACGTATTTAAGTCCCTGATGACTGTATGAAATTTATGTGGAATGTTATCCCTATGCAGATTCCCTGTAATCACAACTATGCAGGTAAAAGCTGCACTCTCTAAAGCCAAAAACACAGCATCCATGGTGTTGGACAACATCCCAGGCTGCGTTTTACACGAACTTCAGAATGAACTGGCTCCCCACCTAAGCACCATGTTCAATCATAGTCTCACATCAGGCTTTGTGCCCACTGACTGGCGCACAGCAACAGTTATCCCACTCCACAAAGGGGGAGCCACCACTGATCCTGGGAACTATCGCCCTATTAACCTGATGAGCCTGGTCTGTAAGGCCATGGAACGTATCATCATGGAATTCATAAACAAAGACATTGGTAACCTCCAAACTCTGGACCCCACCCAGTTCGGGTTTGTGAAAGGCAGATCATGCCTCCTGAACCTGACTGATTTCTTTGAGGCAGTCACCAAAGCTGTAGACGAGGGTAAGGTGGTTCACACAGCCTATCTTGACCTCGCAAGGCTTTCGACACCATCCCCCATTCTGGAATTATAGTTAAACTCACTAAACTAGGAATAAATCCTTATGTCACAAGATGGGTTGCCAATTGGCTCACTGACAGAACTCACACTGTAAAAGTTGCAGACTCCAAATTTGACTTCAAACCAGTGACAAGTGGAGTACCACAGGCTTCAGTCCTGGGACCTCTCCTGTTTGGTATCTACTTCTCTGAAGTACAGGCTAACACAGAAGGTCTTTGGCTAACGAAGTTTGCAGATGACTGCAAACTAGGAGCCATAGTTGAGTCCCCAAATGAAGTGGACATCCTACAGAAGGGCCTCACTGAGACAGATGCCTGGTGTCAGAGCCATGGCCTCAAGCTCAATGCCAAAAAGTGCATTGTCATCCCCTTTGGTAAAAACTCTGTACCCATGAACCACCACAGAGGCAGCAGTCTACTTAACGCCAAATGTGTAATAAGAGACCTGGGGACCCAGATGGATAGTATTCTCTCCTTTGATAATCATATCACCACAGTAGTCAAGAAATCATTCTAAGTGGCACACCTTATCACAAAAGGGTTCTCATCTAGGAAAAAAGAGATCATTGTTCCCCTCTACTCGACACTCATTAAATACACCCTGGGGATCACTTCTGTGACTCTGCTTGACAGGGGCAGAGGAAAATAACTTTCTTGGGTGGAATAAGACAATGAACATTGTTGGCTAGGCTTACTTAGGCCCTTGGGCCAATAGCCTAGTACCTACCTATGAACCTATGAACTTATGGTAAACAGTAATGATGTTAGATTTACCAAAGGAAACTATGCTGCATTTCTACAGAATATGAGTATCTGAATGAGTTTTGATAACTATCACCAGTTTGCAAGTGTCTGCAGCATTGGCTAGCCATAGTCCCTTGATACGAGCTGTTATGTCGGGTCCTTATCAGACGATCAAAACGCCATTTCCACAAATGCAAAATGATTGACACATATTGCGCAAACTACGTAAACGCCGAACTTCCAAAACAGCGAAATCCAAAATGTCGAAGTGTTTTGGTTGGCCCATCTGCGGTATAGCTCCGTAAGGTAAGTGTGCAATAGTTATGGACCTTAGGGTAGGGTGCAGGTTAAGGTAAGTGTATAGATAGGTAATGTATGTAAGATTTAGTGTAGTGTTAGAAGTAGGGTTTTGTTAAATGTATTTATGTGTATTATTTATTTTGTTAGGGTATATCTCCGTAGGGGAAGTGTGCGGTAGTTACAACCTTTAGGGTTAGGGAGGGGTTAAGGATAGTGCATAGATAGTTGTGTATGTGGAGTTTAGTGTAGTATTAGAAGTAGGGTTTTGTTAAATTTATTTATGTGTATTGTTTATTTTGTTTGGGTATATCTCCTTAGGGTAAGTGTGTGGTAGTTACGGACCTTAGGGTTAGAGAGGGATTAAGGATAGTGCATAGATAGTTGTGTATACAGGGTTTAGTGTACGGTTAGAAGTTGGGTTTTGGTGCTTTACTTTAGGGTTAGGAGTAGGGTTTGGTTAGTGTATGTATGTGGTTTATTTATTTTGTTTGGGTAGGTAGTATCTAGTGGGTGGTGGGGTTGGCCAACTATGACCGTTCAATGTTTTAAATTTCACGGTTTAGTGTGTTCGGTCTATACGCGGTTCGATTAATACGTGTCGCTCTTTTGGTATTCGCTGAAATGGATTTTCGCAGAACTGATATAGACCAGTTACATCAGAAAGACGTAACAAATATGCCACATTATTGTGGCTTCAGTAGCTCTTTCAAAGAACTCAACCAGGTTGAGCAGCTCTGAATCATGATCTGCCTTTTTACAACACTGAGGAGTAGAACTATAGAACAATAGCAAAACATTGCAAACGATCTTACTCAGAAAAAGATATACATAAAATAACAAAAAAGATACACATAAAATAACATAATGTTGGGTGGAGCAGAAGAGAAGGAAGCAGGGAGCAAAAAGAATGGAGTTGAGGCAGGTAAATATTAACTCAGTTAGTAAGTAGGTAAGATAGAGGGAAAATGGGGGGGGGGTTAGTTGATTAAACATGAGAAGGTGTGTTGGAGGGAGTGTTTAGTTGATTAAGCATGAGAAGGTGTGTTGGGGGAGTGTTTAGTTGATTAAGCATGAGAAGGTGTGTTCGGGGGAGTGTTTAGTTGATTAAACATGAGAAGGTGTGTTGGGGGGAGTGTTTAGTTGATTAAGCATGAGAAGGTGTGTTGAGGGGGCATGTTTAGTTGATTAAGCATGAGAAGGTGTGTTGGGGGAGTGTTTAGTTGATTAAGCATGAGAAGGTGTGTTGGGGTGGAGTGTTTAGTTGATTAAGCATGAGAAGGTATGTTGGGAGCAGTGTTTAGTTAATTAAGCATGAGAAGGTGTGTTGGGGGAACGTTTAGTTCATTAAGCATGAAAAGGTGTGTTGGGGGAGTGTTTAGTTGATTAAGCATGAGAATGTGTGTTGGGGGGAGTGTTTAGTTGATTAAGCATGAGAAGGTGTGTTGGGGGAGTGTTTAGTTGATTAAGCATGCAAAGGTATGTTGAAGTTCTAAGCATTTAATTTTTGAATGGTGTAACAATGGTGAAGCTTATTTGGAACATTTATGGCATCTTTGGATATTTTGTCATATGTTTGCTCAAGTTTTTGTACTTAGAGTATAGGAAAACTTGTTAGAAAAGTAGAGGGTATGATAAGGTTGGTAGGAGCAGTGTTTGAACTGTGTGAAGTTGTGCCATTTCTTTTAGATAAGGTTTGGAATGATGGAGCGTGCCTAGTTTTTTTATATGTTTTAGAGGTGGTATATTCATTGTGTTTGGCAAACTGTAGTTTGTAGTCAGTAATTATACCTGGAAGACTGGCACAATTGATCTGTTTGATTAATATGTTGTTTTTGAATGTTATAGTTATTTCCCGTGAAACAAATAAGACTAACTGAGCTTTGTTGGGGTTGAGTAGTAAATTGACATGTTGTTTTTGGATGTGATAGTTATTTCCCCCAAACCAGGTAAGAGTAACTGAGCTTTGCTGGGGATGAGTAGTAGCTATGATTCTGTCAGATGTTGCTCTATGGTATGGAAATTTGTTGAGTTGTTATATGTGATTGATTAAGGAAGTTAGCAGAGCAGAAAAGGGTCCGGTCATCAGCATATTTTAAGGTGATGATGAGAATATAGATGTGCATGTGCAATGTCCTTAATAAAGATAGTAAAGCGTTTTAGGCCAAGTCTGGATCTTTGTCGTACACATATTGCAGTGGGGGAAGAATTCAAAGAAAACCTGTGACTATTTAACAGCAACTTATAGGAAAGGTAACTTTTAAACCAGCTTATGATATTACTACTGAGATCCATACTGTTCAGTCTTTGGCGAAGCAGGGAATGAGAAACAGCATTGAAGGTCTTCGAGAGGTCTAGGAAAAAAGAGGCAGTGTGGACACCATTGTTTTTGTTGTGGGTAATATTGTATAGAAAGGATAGAAGTTTCTGTACTATATCCTGGCCAAAATACATTTTGGATTGGATATAGTAGATTTTAGTGAGGCTATACAGAATTTGCTTAGGAACAAATTTCTCTAGTATTTTGGAAAGGTGTGGTAAGGTGGTTATTTGTCTAAATTTAGAAAAGTCAAGCCCTGCCTTAGTGAATGAGTGTTATAGGGTGGTAATGTAAACTTCTGATATGGATCTATTGATAAGTATTGGTGCAAGGTAAGCAATACCTTCACAGATAATTTAAGGTATTCTGAAGGCAGGTGATCAGAAATAGAGAGGAAGGTTTAAGTTTATGCAGTATTTTTATTATTATTATTTATTTATTTTTTTTTTTGAGTAGGGATGTTGGCATAATGGTTAAGGTGTTTACCTACCAGACGCAAGTGGTAGGGTTTGATTCTCACATGGGGTAACTGGCTAAGCTTACAACAGCGCACACAGGCAGTCAACCTAGTACTAATCTATGAACCTATATGAACTGACACGTTAATAGGTGTAGTAGGAAAAGATCCTACTAGAAGATCATAGAAATACTCTGCAGCATTGGTAATGGATTGTTTTCTGTTGGTACATCTGTAAAGTGTTTGTTAGAAGATGAGGCAATGTTGTGACAAGTTTTATGGGGGATTCTTTTCCATGCAGATTTCCCATAAACTAAATAACAGTAGAGCCAGGTCATAACATTTTGTACATTTGTACGGGGTGGTTTTAATGCTTAATTTTTCCATCATTTTATTTTCCTATAATGTCAACTGAAGTTTAAACTTTTTTTTTATGATTAATATAACAGATGGAAAATTTGGCTGAGAAAAAAAAGAATGTAGATGTCCAAGTCTTTGATTTAGACTTTAATTAAAAAAGAGCATTTATTTAATGTTAAACCAGAACTGGTTTATGACTGATGCCATTCTTGTTGTTTTAAGACAAGGTTTATATGGTGTTGCCATACGATGGCTTAAGATGGATTTCTCATTAGGCTTCCTAGCCAAAAAGGAAGCACTGTAGGGTGCGAGTATCAGTGGCTACCTTGCTGTAGTCTTTGAAGCTTTAAGCCCAGTTATCCTATATTAAATTAAAATGCAGCTTCTTGATTGGCTCAATAATTCCAGCATAAGATTGAACAGACTTAACCAGTGTCTGCTTTGTGTATTACCAGCTCCCATTCGCAGATTCAGGATGGTCAGGTTGCAGTATGTCCTGAGTGAAAGTTTTAGCTAATTTGGAGTCATAATTGAATTCTAAATTACTATGATTCTGTTGACCATTGGCTGTAATTCAGAACTGAAACTCCAAGTGTCACAGTGTGTGCAGTGAAAGAAATAAACTGAAAAGGTCATTTATTCAAGTATGTAAATTAACCCCCTTTTTCTGATTTAAGGAAGGTATAGCTGACCTTTAAGCACAGTAGAACTAATTTAAAATATAAACTGCCACCTGTAGTCTTAGCACAGAAGGTTTTGCCAAATGTAAGTTGTCAAATACATGAAAATTTTAACAATGTATGGTACCACTTACCAAAATCTGAATAACAGTTGCCACCTGCCCTATGAAGTACTGTGGTATAGCAAAGGCATAGTACCACCAGGCAGAATCTAAATAACATCTGCCATCTACCCTGCGGAGTACTGTGGTATAGCAAAGGCATGGTAGCACCAGTTAGAATCTGAATAACATCTGCCACCTGCCCTGTGGAGTATTGTGGTATAGCAAAGGCATGGTAGCACCAGTTAGAATCTGAATAACATCTGCCACCTGCCCTGTGGAGTATTGTGGTATAGCAAAGGCATGGTAGCACCAGTCAGAATCTGAGTAACATCTGCCACCTGCCCTGTGGAGTACTGTGGTATAACGACACACCTAATACAGCATAATAACTCAAAACAGAAACAGAAATAGAGGAAATGAAATTCAGTATTATGAACCAAACAGGCATGCATGCCACCAGGTTTCCATGGTATGGAATACGTTGGGTAATATTGCACTACTAGCCGGCATATGGTTCATTATCCATAATATGACTGCAAAGAGGAGGGGGTTCGATACTGAGGGGACACCCAAAGGCATGGAAGAGACCCTCTACCCTGCAGCTCCACCTAGCCATGATGAACTGCATAATGTACATAGCAGGAGAAGAGTGCGGAGGGGTACTGAAGTATTGGGCCAAATGCCTGGTCACCTACCATAATAAATATATGGTGCAGGCATCCAGTCCTATATGCCAACCCCTTAGAAGAATTGCTCAGAATATCTCCTCAGAATGGTAGAATATTCATTTGCATTCTTCATTGTTATACTCTGATAGAAGAAGACAGAGTAAATCCATTAGGCTTATTTGTGCTCTGCCTTAGTACTGTCAGAATTACTTTTATAAATCACCCTGTTCCACATCCTGCAGTACAAATGCATAGCATGATTCAGTATCTGTACTAATACATCTTGTCAAGTAAATTATTCCTGAATCTCCCAATGTGCCTTTTGTATTTAATGTGCATGCTTAATTTGGGACCGATGTCTGGACTATGAAGCATTTTATATTTATACATTTATATTTGTGAATGTGTTGCACTGAAACAGATTTCAAAATATTCAACCAAGGAAAGTGAAAATAGATGGCTAGTTTAATTGAATAGCTATCCACTGGAACACTTGTCTGACAAAGGCATCCTAATTGTAACTATGGATGGCTGTAAAATAACGATTACATTCTTGTCTCCTTACTTGGTGTACATACTTAAGTTTCCAGTGACATATGGCTTGGTATAATGTAAATTACCTGATTTGATTACTGATTTATGCTCTATGTACTGTGCGACAAAATATGATTGCCAGCTGATTCTCCTAGAAAGGTCACCTTCGTAATGTGAATATTTTAACTTCTGGTTTGTAGTCAACATATATATTTTTGGGAGTTATAGTCAGCAGATGGGGTGCACACATAAATGCACACAGAGGTGTGTGTGTGTGTGTGTGTGTGTGTGTGTGTGTGTGTGTGTGTGTGTGTGTGTGTGTGTGTGTGTGTGTAAGCATGTGTGTAAATACATGCATATATTTTTATACATGTATACCTGTCATGTATATCTATCTATATATCAGGTCTATATCATATTATCAAAATTCCAAAACATCGAACAATATAAGCTCGACCTTGGAATCTCAAAATATGATATCATCGAAATCTCAGAGCAGCGAATTTTTTCCCTGGGAAAAAATTTGCTGTTCTGAGAAAGACACACACAACACAAGCACACTGAAAAAACAGCAATCCACCCACATACACTTAAAATCCTACATTTAACCCTACACTAAACTGTACATACACTTATTATATATCCACTTACCTTAACTCAAACCCTAACCCTAAGGTCCGTCACTATTGCACACTCACCTGACCCGCACCCTAACGTTAACTCACCTACCCCGCCCTAACCCTAAAGTCTGTCACTATCGCACACTCACCTCACCAGCGCCCTAACCCTAACTCACCTAACCCGCGCCCTAACCCTAATGTCCACATAATCGCACACTTACCTGAACCCAATCCGTAACTTTCCACCACAGTGCTGAAAATAGCAAAGCCACAGAAACGGCCAATTCTTTCCCTAGGAAAAATTTGGTGTTCTGCAGCTTTGCTATTTTCAGCGTTTGCTGTTTTGGGGTCGATATTAGAACATTCGAGGTTTTAAAACTTTGATGTTCTAATATAGACCCTATATATCTACACCCCATTATGTAGATTAAATATACCAACTCCAAGATCGCAGTACAGTGGAAAAAAGTTAATTTCCTAACCTCATTGTATCGCAACAATCACCATACATTGAGGTTAGGAAATTAACTTTTTCTATTGTAGTGTGATCTTGGAGTTGGTATATTTAATTTACGGGGGTCAGACCACCCCACATGGGGGGTGCAGGGGGCTTGCCCCCCACCAGAAATGTAGTAGAAAGTGTGTTTGTTAGTTAGGTGTTGTTGTAAGTGGAGGTGATATTATTTATTTGTGCAATGTAGTTTTCAATGCTATGAAGCACACTTTCAATGTTCTGAGTTTTCAATGTTTTTGGTTTTCAGTGCTTTGAATTTTCAATCCTATGGTCTCAATGTTATGAAATTCAACGTTATGAAATTTCAGTGTTATGAAGTAGACCCATTCATATATATATATATATATATATATATATATATATATATATACACACACACACACACATACACACACACACATAATATCATCATCATCATCAATCCCCCTTTTCCCTATTTTCTAAATAGGGTTAGTGTGTCATCAACTGTCACCCTCTTTCTTGATTCAGTTCGACTCTCCTGCATTCTTCACAGTCTTGCCTGACTGTCATAAATTTTCTCTCATGCAGTATAACCAACTCTTTGCTGGATGTCCTCATCTCCCTTTGCCTTCTTCAGTCCGGTTCACTAAATCGACTTCTGCTTTTCTGCCCATGCACTTGAACCACCATAATCTGTTCTCTGTGACCATCTTTGCAATTCGAGTTACTTTGTTTTCTGCTCTGATGTCATTGTTTTCTGCTCTGATGTCATTGTTTTGTCTCTCAGTGTGCATCCTACCACCCATCTCAGCCATTTCATCCTGATCACCTGGAGCTTCCTGTGCTACTCTACCTTCAGTGCCCAAGTTGTAATGCCGTACGGTAGTACTGGTCACACTGTTGTTTTGTGAAACTTATGTTTCAGCCTCTTTGGCATCATTCTGTATTTAACCTACCCCTTACTTTCTGTGCAGTTGGCCACACCCCTTCTGATTCTAGCTTTTAACTTCTTATTTAGACTTTCCTACTCCTAAACCACCCTTTCCAGGTACTTGAAGCTGTTAACCTGTTCCACTATTTTCCCTTTTATCTCAGTTTTCAGCTTCTTCTGATTTCCCACATTTGCTGCGATAATGACTGTCATGAGTATATTTGGTTTCATCCCACGTATCTTCAGTTTTCCTTTCCATTCCCCTATCAGTTACTGACGTCTCCGTTTGGAGTCTGCTTGTAATACCACATTGTCTGCAGCTGTGTTGATCTGTCCCCTTCAACCTGTTTGTTGATGTAGTCAATCCATGAGCAGCAGTGGGCTGTGAGCTGAACAATGATGCACACCCTCTCCCACTGGGAACCTCTCCGTGTGTCGGACCACTGTTTGTATGTTTGTCTTTTAATCCTTGTACATGGCCTGCAGTAATTCTATTATTATTTCCTGAACTTCAAACCACTGCGGAACTGCTCCAGTCAGCTTTCTTGGGACCTCATAATATGCTTTCAGTAAATCTATGAATTCCCAGTTGGAGTCTACCCTCATCTCTAGCTTCTTGTCTATTATCTGTCTCACTGCAAAATCATTTATTAAGATAATGAGATCATGGAATGTGCGAATGGAATCCGTGCTGGTGCACAGTTGCAACAGCATTGATTCACTGTATGCCTTTCAGTCTTTTCTTTTATAGTGCAATCGCAGAGTTAGTAAGTGTAACTAAAGGGGTGTTGCAATGGAGCTTCCCATGTAAAAATTAGGGAGAAGTTACTGTCATCTGCCTGTCAGGTGCCAGGATCCACCACATAACCCATGCACTCAGGTCACTCCACAACAAGTACAAATATGACTCTGTCATTGTCCATGTTGGTGTGAATGACCTGAGATGTACCTCTCTGGACTACATGAAAAGAGACATGGAGGAGCTGTCCGATCTTGTAGCCCTGGCAGGTATGACCCTAGCCCTGAGCAGCATCCTGCCATCACCCAGAATGATACCTCAGTACAAGGACAAAATGATTGACTTCAACAATTGGCTAAGCTTCTGGTGTCATTCTAAGGGGATCCAGTATCTGTCTGCCTGGGATGACGTGATCGACAAACCACGATGCTTTGCCAGAGATGGCCTGCACCTGTCGCCCTAAGGATTCCGGTTACTGGCTAAGGCTCCTGCCACCCCTATAGTGTCTTTTTTAGGCAAGGTTCAAATGACAAATTCACCACCGTAACAGGTACAAGCAAGCAAAATCCGAGGAAAATACTACTTAATGCTAGAAGTCTAAACCTCAAAATGCACTCACTTGAGGCACTCCTTAAAATGGGGAACATTGACATCTGTGCATAGGTTCATAGGTTCATACTAGGCTATCTGCCCTAGGGCATTTATAAGCCTAGCCAAAGTGTGTTTGGCTTTCGCCACCCATTTTAAATTAATTTTGCTATGCCCTTTTTCGAGGTTAGTATACTGTGCCTCTGTCTAACACTGACACAGAAGTGATACCCGGGGTAAACCTACAATCTCCCATCCACTCATCAAGATTCCTCTTGAAGAGAGTCAATGAGGGACTCTGCCTAACCTGGACTGGGATTTTATTCCAGAGTGAAGGGAGCCTCTGGGATATGAATCTGTTAGTGTGACAGAGACCTGGCTCAAGGCTCCAGAGAGCACCCCTGCATTACCAGGCTATAATTCATACCACTCCTTTCGGCCACCTAACCTGGACCGAAACACTAAAGGTGGAGACGTGTCCATATTCATTAAGGATATCCACACCTCCAGGCTAGTTGCTCAGCATAATGCATCCAAGATTATCCAAATGCAACTAACTCTGAGCAAGAGTGCAATCCAAACTGTAGCTCGCTACAGATCCCCCACCATTCCCCAGAATTCCCACTCCTCACTTTTTGATACACTGGAAAATATTAGGGTACAACCTAACACCCTAATAATGGGCGATTTCAACTACCCCACCATTAACTGGGAAAACTACTCGTACCAACTCTTGTGCTCAATGTTTTCTGGAATTCATAAACTCCAACGCCTTGGATCAACTTATCCACACCCCCATCAGGGGCAGCAGTACCCTAGACCTGGTCATTACCAACATGGGTAACCAGTGTTCCACACCAGAGGTCAATTTCTCATTGGTCAGATCTGACCACAAGCTAATCACTCTCGACATCCACATCCCACACCCACCCCCCCATTAGGGAAACTGTAAAAAATTTCTCCAAAGCCAACTTCACGCTTCTTAAGACAGAAGTGGCAAACTTCATGACACCCGTGCTGACGGACAATAGAGGTATGACTGCTGAATCCTATACAAATGCACTTTATAAGCACTTATACAAATGCATGGATTGTGCAATCCCTAACAGAACCAAGATGCTATCCTCCAAAAAAAGAAGCCAATCTGGTGTTCCCCTGCCATAAACAAACTCTACAACAGAATAAAGAAACTGTTGCAAAAAAGAGTAAAATCCCATGATTGGAGGAACTCCATGGTCAGCCTCAGTAAGAAGCTGAGATCCCTCATAAAATCCTCCAAAGCTAGTTATGAAAACAAAATCACCACTGATTCTAAAGACAACCACAAAGCATTCTATAGCTGTGTCAAGAATCTCAATGGCAACACTCAGATCTGCTCTGAGTTACAGCGCAATGGCACTAAATATACAGAACCAACTGATATTGCCAACATTCTGGCAGATAGGTTCAGTGCTAACTTTACCCCTCTCTCACCCCCTAAAGGGTCCCTCTCTGTACCAGAAGAATGCAAAATTCCTGTAATCACAGCTGCACTGGTAAAAAACACACACTCCAAAGCCAAGAACACAGCATCCATGGGACCTGACAACATCCCAGGCTGCGTTCCACATGAACTTCAGAACGAACTGGCACCCCACCAAAGTACCATGTTCAGTCATAGCCTCACCTCAGGCTTTGTGTCCACTGAATGGCACACAGCAGTGGTTATCCCACTCCACAAAGGGGTAGCCACCATGGACCCTGGGAACTACCGCTCCATTAGCCTGACGAGCCCGGTCTGCAAGGCTATGGAATGTATCATCATGGAACTTCTAAACAATGACACTGGTAATCTCCAAACTCTGGACCCTACCCAGTTCAGGTTTGTAAAAGGCAGATCATGTCTCCTAAACCTGATAGACTTCTTTGAAGCAGTTACCAAAGCCGTAGATGAGGATAAGGTGGATCACACAGCCTATCTAGATCTCGCCAAGGCTTTCAACACCATCCCCCACTCTGGAATTATAGATAAACTCACTAAACTAGGTATAAATCCCTATGTCCCAAGATGGATTGCCACCTGGCTCACTGACAGAACCCACACTGTGAAAGTAGCAGACTCTAAATCCAACTTCAGACCAGTGACAAGTGGAGTACCACAGGGTTCAGTCCTGGGTCCTCTCCTGTTTGGTGTCTACTTCTCTGAAGTACAGGCTAACACAGAAGGTCTTTGGCTAACAAAGTTCACAGATGACTACAAACTAGGAGCCATAATCAAAACTCCTAACGATGTGGACATCCTACAAAAGGGCCTCACTGAGACAGATGCCTGGTGTCAAAGCCATGGCCTCAAGCTCAATGCCAAAAAGTGCATTGTCATCCCTTTTGGTAAAAACTCTGAACTACCACATAGGTGGTAGTCTACTTAACACCAAAAGTGTGATAAGAGACTTTGGGACACAGGTGGACAGTAGTCTCTCCTTTGATAATCACATCGCCACAGTAGTCAGGAAATCCTTCTATGCGGCACACCTCATCACAAAAGGTTTCTCATCCAGGAAAAAAAGAGGTCATTGTTCCCCTCTACTCATCACTCATTAGACCCGTTATAGAGTACAACACCCCTTTTGGTATGTACCTCACAAGACATCTACAACAACTGGAAAGGCCGCAGAAATACCTCACAAAGAGGATTACTGGCCTCAAACAAATGCCCTACGCAGACCGTCTCATAAAACTCCAGCTTTACTCTGTCGCATATCGCCTACTCAGAGGCAGTCTCTGCCTAACATACAAAGCTATGTCAAACCCAGAGCTGTTGGACATGCTCCACTTAAAGAAATCCCAATCCCTCCGAGCTACATGCTCTAGGGACCTAAACCGTGTCACCACAATAAACAGAACATGCTGGAGGGATAGATTCCTGTCTCAAACAAAACTCCTCATTAGCACTCTTCAAGAAAAATCTTGATGATTGGATGGGAGATAGGAAATTTACCCCGGGGATCACTTCTGTGGCTCTGCTTGACAGGGGCACAGGAAAATAATTTTCTTGGGTGGCAAAAGCCAGGGTACTGTTTGGCTAGGCTTCTATAGGCCCTAGGGCCAATAGCCTAGTACCTACATATGAACCTATGAACCTATGATATAGAGGGTGTACAAACAGCACTGTACTGTACTACATGATACTAGTTAATTAAAGATAATTATGACAAGGTTGACTGCCATGAGCTGTGATTTTATTAGATATTGGAGGTGGTGGTGGTTAACCAAAGATAAGTTTCCATAGTTTTATATATATATATATATATATATATATATATATATATATATATATACACACACACACACACACACACACACACACACACACACACACACACACACACACACACACACACACGGATTAAGACAAAAACAGGTGCATGAACTGCTGCAGTGCTCCAGAGTTGTTATACATCAAAGACAAAAACTTACAGCACTCCAAAAATAAAGTGTATGACAGACGGTCAAACTTTCCAAATATTGAATGCCTGTAACACACTCAAAACTGTTCGGATCACAAAGATTCAAACAGTCAATGCATCAAATCTGACAGGTACCTATAAAAATATGCACGTGCAGCACACACACATGCATGACCCTGCTGAGAGTTCAGGATCATAAAATTGTAGTTGTAATCCAGACAACGCCAAGAATTTTAAGTGTGAATAGGGGAACAGTGCTCTAATTTGGATACTACAATATCTCAGAGTGTTTTCCCTACTTCATTTTTATTTTTTTTAAGATTTCATTAGACCGTCAGCTTTTCTTCTGCAGTCACCCATTTTGCCCATTCATTCCCTGCAACCACCAGGGGTAATAGCTGGGTTGGCTGAGGGGAGAATGCCATACTGCAGGCAGGCAGAATTTTATCCCTATCATTCCCATGTCAGTTCCAAGCCTGATCTTCGGCTTACAGCCTGTAAGTGAACACCCCATCACCATGATGGTGGGCCTGTATTGGGGCCCTATCCTCAAGCAGCATGCAGTGAATCACTATGAGACCATGCTTCACCTCAGTTGTAGCACACCACCAGTCCAGCCTGGCATGTATCTTGTGCTGTCACAACACTGTAAACAAGATGGCTGCCCTCCTCTATGGCACATATTTCCCATCCCTCCCTCACCTCCAGACAGAAAAATGTCGATATGTATTGCAATTTCATTTTCTCCTTACATCATTGACTCTTCCAGTGCTGGGGCTGCTAATCAAACTCGTGTTTCCCATGTTGCAAGCAGGGTCCTTCCCTCCTTGCCACAGATCCAGTGATATTCCCCTACTCAAAGGCACAACAGTCTTGTAGCTAATATAAGTAAGTAGCAGGGTTCTTTGGGGGTGTATACTCCCATGTTGGGAGTGCAAGTTGGCAAGGCCAAAACCCCTGCAAAAATACTTTAAATGTGTAAAAGTGAGTTTCCAAATTTAACTTTTTGTCAGACTCTGACTTTATTTTTCAAAGCAGAGTCTAGCACTTAAGCTATAGGTATCTAAACACACACACACACACACACACACACATATATATATATATATATATATATATATATATATATATAGATACACACATACACATGCATATATATATATATATATATATATATATATATATATATATATATATATATATATATATATATATATATATATATATATATATATATATACATATATATACATATATATATATATATATATATATATATAAATATATATATATAGGTCTACTGTATATAATCGAAAACTTACTTTTTCGAAAATAAACAGTAGACCCACGGTTACGCGAAAGTGCACTCTTCACCGAAAGTGCACTTTCGCGAACACCACTTGAGAGAATGTTTACGGACTTTAGGGTTAGGGCTTGAGTTAAGGATAGTGGATAGCTAGTAGGGCTATCCACAATCCTTAACCCAAGCTGTAACCCTAAGGTCCATGACTACCGCACCACAGTGGAAGAAATTGTATGTCCTCCACGGTGCAGTAGTCACAGACCTATGTCCTCCACTGTGGTGTGGTAGTCACGGACCTTAGGGTTAGGGCTTGTTTAAGGATAGTGGATACCTAGTAGGGCTATCCACTGTCCTTAACCAAAGCCCTAACCCTAAGGTCCGTGACTACCACACCACAGTGGAGGACATTGCCCGTTCGTTCCAGTGGTGTTTGCGAAAGTGCACTTTCGGTGAAGTGCACTTTTGCGTTAGTGGGCATCTACTACCGTATTTCGAAATAGTGTAATTTCGATTTCCGGTAGTCGACCCATATATATATATGTATATATATATATATATATATATATATATATATATATATATATATATATGGGTCTACTTCAAAACACCAACATGCAAAACACCAACGACGAGAACACCGAGACTGGGAGATCGACAACTGAGATGACCGACAGTTTAAAAGCACGAAACTTCACATGTCCGACGAACCACAATCCCAACAATCAACAAAACAAATACCTTTTCCGAAAAACACACACACAACACAAGCACACCACAAACCTTACAAACCTACACTAAACTTTACATACACAACTATCTATGCACTAACCTTAATCCTAACCCTAAGGTCCGTCACTATCGCGCACTCACCTAACCCACGCCCTAACCCTAACTTAACCCGCCCCTAACCCTAAAGCCTGCCACTATCGCACATTTACCTTACCAGCACCCTAACCCTAACTCACTTAACCCACCCCTAACCCTAAAGCCTGTCACTATCGCACACTTACCTTAACATGTCAGTGTTCTCAACGTTGGGCTTTTAAACTGCCGGTCATCTCAGTTGTCGATCTTGTGGTCTCGGTGTTCTTGTCGTTGGTGTTTTACTTGTCGGTGTTTTCAAGTAGACCCATATAGATATATATATATATATATATATATATATATATATATATATATATATATATATATATATAAAGACCTATACATACCTATAAACTGATCTAACATATATACATAAATAAATGCACATAGACACACAGATAGATGTGTGTGTGTGTGTGTGTGTGTGTGTGTGTGTGTGTGTGTGTGTGTGTGTGTGTGTGTGTGTGTGTGTGTGTGTCTTTGTGTATATACTGTGTACTGTGACAGATGCATCATATCAGTAAAGAAAATCTCTTTTTGATTACTTTATATGGACTTCTTAATGCCAGAAATGTGGAGGTTCCTTCCCTTAATTTTGAAGAGGGTCTTAACCTTTTGGATCTGTTTTTTTCCATCTTTTAAAAACAGAACTTGGCTTGTAGGATTCCTGTGGGATCCTGCCACCACTGTACAGCAGTAACACGGTGGTGTTAATTTTAGAAAGCAAGCTGCTATTCCACAAGCACAATATCCAATAGCACTTGATGCTATCACCACCAAGCAGCCACAAAACCTCTAAAGTATTAACTAGGATTAATCACAGCTCGCTTACAGGAGATGCAAGCAGTTTTCACCAAAACATCTACTGGGTCCATTTGATTACACAGCCAAAGCCTATGAAAAAAATTCCCATAGAGTATATATTTTTTCTCTACAGGAAGGAAGACCCTTCATATCAATGTAAGTTCTCTGCCCCCCTCAAGTTGCCATATATACCAGTTCCATAGTTTCATAAATTCAGAGAAAAGGAAAGAGATATAAAACAAAAATAAATTCACCTATAAACTCATATTTTACCTCTTCTCTAGCTTTTTCAATCAAACACCAAGGCAAAGAATCTGTGACAAACCCTGTTTTGATATAGTAATAATGTTGATCACATACATATCTGATCTTCAGGGTGTGATATTTGGGGCATGAAAACAAGTGATACAATTGACATTAGTGCTGTCCACTTTGATGTACTATTGGCTGTAGAAAAACATGACTGGCCATCAACCATAAGGGTAAATAAAAGAGATCAATGCTTACCTGGAAACTGAATTGTAATACTATGTGATAGAATACACAGTAGTTGCACATTGCAGTATTAGCTATATTGATTTTTTTTTTTAACAAAATCACTTAAACATTAATACATTTCAGTAATGGATGGGACATGTGGCTATAATTTGTTTAACTGACAACTGAATACTTGTTGTTTAAATAATAAAGTCCCATTTAATTGGTGCTTACACCCCCAACACACCATCTTTCCAAATAATTTATCAAATTCCAGGAGAAATTTTGTTACCCAGAATTATTCACTTTTCCATTTAGTAAATGGAAAATTGTAATAACCTGAACCAGGTAATACAAAATAATTAAACATCTTGGTTTTTGCCTAATATAATGCAGCCTTTCATTGCTTCATAATAACCCAACATTACTGATTATCATAGCTGTAATAAATTGTCTTTTAATGAACATGCTAGCTTAAATAAATCACAGAAAATGAAGCTGCAGAAGAAGCTATTGTGTGTCAGATATGACTGTCTCCTTCACAGGATAGTCAAGCTGCTATTTAATAGTGTTTTGGACAAACCCAAAGATCTTTACTAAATCACCTGGATTCATCTCATTTAGTTATTTGCTTATTTAATAACAGCATTTCATTTTATCATCTGCATTTACAAGTACAGTGACCAGATTCCTTTCATTACCATGTTCCAGTCCAGTAAGCAATAAAAAAAAAAAAAAAAAAAAAGTAAAAGATATTTGCAGCTTGGGTTCCTATTACGTTATCGAAGTTTTGAAAGTTCAAACACGACAATATCGAACTTGTCTGTTCGAAGTTTCAAAACTTCGAACACAGCAAAAAAAAAAATAAAAGATGCAACAATAAACTAACTGTTGCAAGCAGGACCACCCACATGAGGGGTTGCACCACCCACACCCCTTGATCTTTAAATATACCAACTCCGAGATCGCACTACCGTGCAGTAAAGGGAAATATTCCCTTTCTGCACTATAGTGCGGTCTCTGAGTTGGTGTATTTAAAGAGCAGGGGGTGTGGGGGGGGTGCAGGGGGGCTTGCCCCCTTGCTTGCAACAGTTAGTTTACTGTTGCATCTTTTATATTATTTTTTTTTCTGTGTTCGAACTTCAGCAAGTTCGATTTTATGGTTTCGACTATATGGGGTTCGAACTTATTGAAGTTCGATCACTTAATAGAAACCCTTGCAGCTTAATTATGCATCATGCAAGATTTACTTTAGCGTATAAAAACAAATTTGTAAGTTGATTTTTTAACTTGCTTTGGCTATTAAACTAATTTGGTTTCATGCATCACTGGTCTTTGCATTTAATATAGCTTTACTAGCCCAGCCAATATCATAGTGTTTCAGGAGTGGTTTCAGCCCAGAAATTAGTAGTTTATTGGCCATTTTGGGCCTATTTCTATCTCTTTCATTTCCCTGCTATAAATCCTGCATTTGCAAGGTTTCTGCACTAGTATACAGCTCAGCAAGCTCCTGTATGGTGCCCTGCAGAGTTTTTCAGCAGCAGAGAGACAAAAGAGAGACTTTGGAGTGATTAAGTATAATTGTTCTGCATTTTCCTGCTGCCGTTAGCTAATTCCACCTAAAACGCCAATTTTCTAGAGTTTCTGTGATTTAAAAAGCTTGTTTCAGCTACATATTGTACTTATTTTACTGCCTGCACTTTAACAAAGTAGTTTTTGTGTTTAAATTACCTGTTTAACTGTTGTAGGCTACACACTCAAGTGTGATAGCCATTTCTGTGCATTTAAAGTGTTTTTTTGATTGTGTCTGCTTTATTTTCTGAAAAAGAAAACAAAAACACAAAAAAAAAATATACTTGTTTTCCCTCCTTTCTAAGCTATTCAGGGCTGTGTTACAAGTTTCTGTGTTTGCCCATACGTTACTTGGATAGAAGGAAGTTTCTCTGTTCACTGTGAGACAGGGAGCTTTGAGCAGCCTCTCTGCCCCTGGAGGAGTGGTTTCAGCCCAGAAATTAGTAGTTTATTGGCCTTTTTGAGCTAATTTCTCTTTCATGTCCCTGCTATAAAACCCGCATTTGTGTGGTTTTGCTCGCTGGGCAGCGCTAGTTAGCTAGGGTATAAATATTCCCGGCTCCACAAAGTATACTGTTCAATTTTTCCCTTGGAACTAGACAAACTTTCAACTTAAACACTCAAACCATTCACTTCTCATGCCGGCACTTGCTCAAAACTCAAAGCAAGCGCTAATAAACCTTAGCACTAGACCCCCCCCCCCCATACAGTAGAGAAGCATAAGGCTCTCTATTTGACCTTACCAGCCAATCAGTAAAACAGCTCACTGTACATATCCAGGCATGTCCAAAGGGCAGTTTCAGCTGTACTCTTCAGTCCAACTGGTGAATTTGGGCATTTTGAGGCAATGTTACAATTGCCTCATGTACACAGACAACCCTCTCCTCCTTCCACCAAACACTAATAGATGCGAGAGATGCAATTATACAGCCAAACTGGAGGCTAAGCTCTCTCAACCCAAGACTGGACCAGGCAATCAAGAGGAAAGGGAATTACTTGCATCACACCACCAGTCTCACATAGACCTATGAAACCAGCACCGGCAAAGAACACACATAAATACACAAAAACAGACTCGGAGGCTCTAAACAAAAATCTCCAAAAGCAACACAGACCTCCAAAGCAGACATCCAAACAACCTCCACCCCCTCCAACACAAACCATGAAACACATAATGCACAAAACCAGTGCAATCACAGCCCTTAAGGCAAAATAACATACCCAACACACTAGTAATAGGTGACTCTATAGTCAGGCACACTGACGTCCCACTAACTAGGCTGAACAAGGAGAAGGTTACTGTTAGCTGCCTGTCGGGTGCCAGGATCCGCCACATAACACAAGCACTCAGGTCACTCCAGAACAAGTACAAATATGACTCTGTCATTGTCCAAGTTGGTGTGAATGACCTGAGCCGTACCTCCCTGGACTACATGAAAAGAGACATGGAGGAGCTCTCTGACCATGTAGCCCAGGCCGGTATGACCATGAGCCTGAGTAGCATCCTGCCCTCACCAAGAATGATACCACGGTATAGAGAAAAAGTTATCAATTTCAACCAATTGGCTAAGCTTCTGGTGTCATTCAAAGGGGATCCAGTGTCTGTCAGCCTGGGATGACATGCTCGACAAGCCACACTGCTTTGCTAGAGATGGCTTGCACCTGTCACCCTTAGGATTTCAAATACTGGCCAAGGCTCTTGCTACCCCCATAGTGCCTTTTTTAGGCAAGGCTCAAAAGACAAACCCACTGCCGTAAATAGCACAAGTAACAAAAAACTGAGGGTAATGCTTCTCAATGCCAGAATTCTAACCTCAAAAGGCACGCACTCGAGGCACTCCTCAGTATGGAGAAAATCGATATACATGCAGTAACAGAAACCTGGTTTAAGGCTCCAGAGAGCACCCCAGCACTACCTGGCTACAACTCATACCATACATTTGGCCACAAAACCCGGCCCAAAATACAAAAGGCAGGGGTGTATCTATATTCATCAAGGATACCCACACCTCCAGATTAGTTTCACAGCTTGATGCTTCAGAGATTATCCACGTGCAACTAACAACGGGCAAAACTGCTATTCAAATTATAGCTTGCTACAGATCACCCACCATGTCCCCGGGCCCACACTCCACATTCCTGGAAACACTGGGAAACATAAAGGTCCTACCAAACACCCTGATATTGAGTGATTTCAATTACCCAAACATTAACTGGGAGAACTACTCAAGTACAAACTCCCTTGCCCAACATTTCCTAGAATTTATAAACTCAAATGCCCTATGTCAACACCCCCACCAGAGGTGACAACATATTGGACCTGGTCATCACCAACATGGGCGACCAGTGTTCCACACCGGAGGTCAACCCCTTGCTGGTTAGATCTGACCAAAAACTAATCACTCTGGATATCCACATTCCGCCACCACCCCCGGTCAAAGAAACCACTGTGAAAAACTTTACAAAAGCAAACTTCACGTTACTTAAGACGGAGGTGCGAAGTTTCAAAGCCCCCATGCTAAAGGATAATGCTGTCCAAGCTGCAAAATCCTTTACTAATGCACTCTATGGGCACCTACAAGAATGTATGGACTATACTATCCCAAACAAAACCAAGACTCACTCCTCCAAGAAAAGGAAATCAGTCTGGTGGACCCCTGCCATAAACAAGCTATATAATAGAAGGAGAAAACTAGTACAGAAAAGAGTAAAATCCCAAGAAGGGAAGACATCCCTGATCAGTATCAGCAAGAAACTACATTCTTTCATAAAATCATCCAAGGCTAGCTTCGAAAGAAAAAATTGCCATGGACTCCAAAGATAACCACAAGGCATTGTTTAACTATGTCAAGAATCTAAGTGGTAATGCTCAGATCTGCTCAGAGTTAGTGCAGAATGGCACAAAATACACTGAACCGACTGATATAGCCAACATCCTGGCAGACAGGTTCAGTGCAAACTTCACCCCCATCTCACCCCCAAAAGGGCCCATAACTATACCAGAAGAATGTAGTGCCCCTGAAATCAGAGACACTCAGGTTAAAACAGCCCTCTCCAAAGCCAAAAACACAGCATCAATGGGACCGGACAGTGTCCCAGGCTACGTCCTACAGGAGCTCAAAGATGAACTAACCCCTCACCTAAACACACTGTTTAAACTCAGCCTCTCCACAGGCTACGTGCCCACAGAGTGGCACACAGCAATGATTATTCTGCTCCACAACGGACCCTGGGAACTATCGCCCTATAAGCCTAACTAGCTTGGTCTGCAAAGCTATGGAGTGCATCATCATGGATCTCATTAACAGAGACATTGGGAACCTCCAAACACTGGACCCTACCCAGTCCGGCTATGTTAAAGGCAGATCATGCCTCCTAAACCTGGTTGATGTCTTTGAGACAGTTACCAAGGCTATAGACGAGGGAAAGGTGGTCCACGCAGCCTACCTAGACCTCGCAAAGGCTTTCAACACCATTCCCCACTCAGGTATTATAGACAAGCTCACCAGCCTGAACATAAACCCCTGCATCATGAGATGGGTTGCCAACTGGCTCACAGACAAAACCTACATGGTAAGAGTTGGGGAGCTAGGTCTGACTCTAAACCAGTTACAAGTAGCATTCCCCAGGGCTCAGTCTTAGGACCCCTCCTGTTCAGCATATACTTCTCAGAGGTACAGACAAGCACAGGAGGACTATGGCTGACCAAGTTCGCAGATGACTGCAAACTAGGGGCTATAATTGACTCTCCGGCCGACATAGGCATCCCCCAAAAGGGTCTCACTGAGACAGATACCTGGTGTCCAAACCATGACCTCAAGCTAAATGCCAAAAAAGTGCATAGTCATCCCCTTTGGAAAAAACAAAGTACCCACAAACTACCACATAGTTGGTAGCCCCCTAAATATGGAAGATGTAATAAGGGATCTGAGGACCCAAGTAGGCAGTAAACTCTCCTTTGATAATCACATTGCCAAAGTGGTTAGACAATCCTTCTATTTGGCCCACCTAATCACAAAAGGGTTTGCATCCAGATCGAAAGAGGTCATTTGGCCCGTCTGTGCATCACTCATGAGACCCATCATAGAGTACAATGCCCCATTTGGGATGTACCTTACAAGACATCTGCAACAACTGGAAAGATCACAGAAGTACCTCACCAAGAGGATCACTGGCCTCAAGCAGATGCCCTATGCAGCTCGACTGAAGAAACTCCAGCTGTACTTGGTTGCATACCGCCTACTCAGAGGTGATCTCTGCCTGACATACAAGGCTATGTCCAACCCAGAATTGATGGACATGCTCCACCTAAAGAAAACCATATCCACTCGAGACACATGCTCCAGGGATCTAAACCTCACCAGAACAATATGTAGGATGTGCTGGAGGGATAGATTCCTGTCTCAGAGACTTCCCACGCTCTGGAACAAGATTCCAATCTACATTAGGCAGATCTCCTCGCTAACCCTCTTCAAGAGAAACCTTGACAAGTGGATGGGGAACAGAAAGTTTACCCCAGGGATCACTTCAATGGCTCTGCTGGACAGAGGCACAGGGAACTAATCCAAGGAGATGCAGTGAAAGCTAACACATTCCGGCTAAGCTTGTGAATGCCTTTGGGCAGATAGCCTGCTACCTACCTATGAACCTATACAATGCGCAGATGATGCCACCCTTATCTACTCTGCTCCAACTATTAACTTTTCCTCAAGAATAAACTAAGACTGCCCTTAGCAATATAGAAAACTACCTTGCAGCCCATCAACTTATTCTAAATCCTAATAAAACTAAGCTCATGCTATTCTCAAATGTTTCCATTTTAAACAATCAACCTCCTCTTACTATCCTTTCTTCCAATGGCACTAAAATAGAACCTGTCAAACATACAAAACTGCTTGGGGTCACTGTTGACAATGCACTAAGATTCGACAAACACATAATGCTGACAATCAGAAAAGTACATATAAAACTCAGTACTCTATACAGAGCCAAACAACTTTCTTACCAACTATGCCAGACTGGCTATAGCAAGAACCCACCTTCTTTCCTCACTACTATACTGTTTACAAATATTTACCAAACTTTGCAAACCTGAAATTAATGACCTCGAATCCTGCTCCAATAAGATAGCCAAATTTGCATCTAACCACCCTCAAAAAACACCTCACTGTATTGCCCTTCATCAACTTAACTGGATAGGACTTCCAAACTTACTTATACTAAATCAACTATCAATTGCCCAATTCATTTATGTATAACCCAGATAACTGCCCAGCTCTAAGGGACCTGGTCCAACCATATACAATCCTTAAATCGCTACGGTCAGCAGACAAGGTACTACTCAAAGTTAACAAATCTCATGACTCATATGGTGACTGCTTATACAGTTGCAAAATCTCTAAATACTGGAACTCTCTTCCTCAATATATACTAGCCATCAATAACACTCATAATTTCAAGCAAGCCCTAAAACAATATTTCTTGACTCATTGGACATGCTCCTGTTCTCCTCCTGACTAACCTATTTTTTCTACTTCTGTCCTTCATTTCTGCTTTTCAACATGCTCTTATATCCCCCTCAAAAAACTCCAGCTTTACTCCGTAGCATATCGCCTACACCAAGGTGATCTCTGCCTAACATATAAAGCTATGTCAAACCCAGAGCTGTTGGACATGCTACACCTAAAGAAATCCCAATCCCTCCGAGCTACACGCTCTAGGGACCTAAACCTTGTCACCACAATAAACAGGACATGCTGGAGGGATAGATTCCTGTCCCAGAGACTTCCCGTACTCTGGAACAGGCTACCCATCTATGTCAAGCAAAGTTCTTCATTAGCACAATTCAAGAAAAATCTTGATGAGTGGATGGGAAATAGGAAATACACCCCGGGATCACTTCTGTGTCTCTGCTCGACAGTGGCACAGGAAAATAACTTTCTTGGGTGGCATAAGCCAGGGAACCTTGTTGGCTAGGCTTACATAGGCCCTTGTACCTACCTATGAACCTATGAACCATCTTATTATTTGATCATTCTAAGCAAAAAAAAAAAAAACATTTTTTGTATGTAAATAATAATCAAAAATGCTTTTGTAACTGTTTTTTATTGAGCTTTGATCCTATAGTTGTAGTATTTGTATAAAAATGTAAACATATTTTGTGGTTTCTTCTGCTTGTATAACTATGTGTATGTACTAGAGAGTGGTTTCTTTCTGCTTGTAAAACTATGTGTATGTACTGGAGCTTTTCTCCCGGGTCTCCACTGAAAACTGGCTATTTTTGCCCAGTCAGACATTTACCCGAAAAACAAATGTAAATAAATAATAATAAATGTAAATAAATATTTAGTTATTTATTTATTTATTTACATTTGTTGACCGGGAGTGTCTGGATGTCGGTCCTTTTTTCAGTGGAGGCCCGGGGAGAAAAGCTGCACAGTTAAAATATACAGACAGTAGTTACATTGGATTTACATAGCAATTAACAATTTGATCAACATAGCAATTAACAATTACAAACATAGTTACAGATGAAGAATATAGTACATCAGTAGACAACTAGAATCTTTATCATCTGCAAAGTACATAACAGACATTAACAATTGTTACAATAAGAAGTTCCTGCTGTATAATAACTAGTTAGGCGTATGAGCATCTGCACTTGCTATAATCAAGGTAGGTAGTTAGTGGGGTGGAAAGAAAGGTAGTGGGTGGATGGGGTGGGTGATATTAGTGGGGTGGAAAGAAAGATAGTGGGTGGATGGGGTGGGTGATATTAGAGGGGGAGTTGCAAGGGCATATCCAGCATGTTTTTAGGTGCGCTTTTAGTAAAGTTTTGAAGTGGGTGCATGATGGTACGGAGGTAATTGTGGGTGGGAGGGAGTACCATAATTTGGCTATGGCGCAAGAGAGTAGTGCTTCACCAGCAGAGTTATTGGCTTTAGTGACCTGTAAGTGATTTTTGTTGCTGGATCTTAGTGGTCTGGTGGAGCGATAGGGTTGGAGTAGATTCTGGAGGGATGGGACTCTTAGCGGATGGTTTACTAGTTTGTGCGCAAGTGTGAGTTGATACCATTGAAGGAGGTGAGGGAGTTCAAGCCAGCCCAGTTCAGCAAGTGAGAGACAGTGGTGACTACGGTAGGATGCCCCTGTGGTGAATTTGGCGATTTTCTTGTAGTAGGTCTCGAGCTTGTTTAGATCGCATTGCCTTAGGTTGGTATATATTGGAGAGGCATAAAGTAGGGTGGAGATAAGTTGGGAATTTGCTACTAAAATCTTTGCTGCTTTGGTGAGAAGTTGCTTATTTCTGTATAATGCTCCTAGTTTTTTGTGGACTTTTTTGATGGTCATGGATATGTGAATGTCAAATTTGAGTTTATTGTCTATTTCCACTCCTAGCAATTTGGTGTGTTCTGTTGAGTGTACAGTGGTGTTGTCTTTTGCTGTGATGTTAAACTGAGAGTTGTTTTGAGTATGTTTGGTAGGTTGGAAGATGAGTAGTTTAGTTTTGTTTGGGTTGAGTATTAATTGGGCATCGGATAACCAAGTTTCAACAGAGGAAAAGGCTTCCTGTGTGACATTTTGCAGTTTAGGTAGGGACTGGGCTGAGCAGATGATGGTTGAGTCATCTGCGTATTGAATGAGTGTGCCATGTTTGGTGGCAGAGGCTAGATTATTGGTGAAAATAGAGAAGAGTAGGGGTCCAAGGATGGATCCTTGGGAAACCCCTACAGAGACAGGTAGTTGGTGAGATATGTCATTCTGCCATACAACAGATTGTTGGCAGTCAGACAGGTAACTCTGAAACCAGTCGGTGACTGATTGAGAGAAGGATAGGTTATTGAGGACAGAGATGAGTTGTTTGTGTGGGACCATGTTGAATGCTTTAGACAGGTCTTGGAAAGTAGCAGAGGAGAGATGGCCATTGTTTTTATGCTGAAGGATAGTGTTAGTAAAGGAGAGTAAGGCAGTGGTGGTGCTATGGTTTGGTTGGAAACCATGCTGAGTATTGGAAAGGAGGTTAATAGTAAGGAGGTAGTCTGAGAGCTGAGAGTGAATGCATCTCTTTAGTATTTTGGAGAGTGGAGAGAGAATAGTTATGGGGCGGTAATTGGTTATTTCTGTGGAGGGGCCGCCTTTGTGGAGGGGAACTATATGTGATACTTTCCATAGTGTGGGAACGTAACTTTCTGACAGAGATTGGTTAATCAAGATGGATACTGGGTAGGCTAAAACATCAGCTGTGATTTGTATTCACTTGGGAGGTTGTCTGCTGCTAATTTGGTTGGCTTACATTTAGTTAAGCATTTTTTTATGTTGGAGGTAGGAACAGGAGAAAAAGAGAAGACAGTGGGGAGATTACTAGTTAAAGGTGTGGGTTGGAGGGGAGAGGGGCTGTGTTGTCTAGCTAGTGATAACATGGTTTGTGTAAAGTGAGTGTTGAATGAGGTAGCAATATTTTTGGAGGAGTGAGGGATGTTAGGAGGAAGGGTACTGACTTTACCTGGGTGGAGGATGGAGTTTATGGAGGACCAGAATTGTTTGGGGTTGTGTTGAGATGAGTCTAGGACAGACCGGTAGTATTAGAATTTATCCTGTTTTATTAGCTTTTTGACTCTATTGCGTATTTCTAAGAATTTCTGTCTAGTTGAGGGGGTTTTGGTTTTGTGCCAGTGCTCCCAGGCTTTATCCCTGTTTTTCATTTCTGACTTAGTGGTTTTCTGTAGCCATGGGGAGGGTTGTGCTTTGGTTCTGGAAAGTCATATGGGGGCGTGGTAATTAAGGATGCTCAGGAAGATAGTATTAAAAAAATTCAACTGCGTCATCAAGACTGAGGTACTTTAGAGGATGCCAGTTACATTCATTGAGGGATGAGATGAATGTGAGTGGGTTAAAGTTTAGTTTTTTACATATTTGAAGGTAGATGACAGGTTTAACTTGGTATAGATGTTAAATAATAGTCCTTGTATTGTATACTGACACTTCCGTTTTTTTTTTTTCCGAGTTCAGCACTTTTGTGGCTCAGGGAAGGGGATATTGGACAGTTCAGTAAAAGAAATTTTGAATAATAAAAGTTCAATTGTCAGAATTATTCAAAAAACATTTCTTTTGAGAAATGCTCAGTTTTAACTCTGGACCACATTACAAATATTCAAAGAATACAGAGCCGTCCATGTACGGAAAATTGCTCCCACAACCCTCATAGTTGTATGTCCATAGTTTGGGAGTGCTCTATCATGGAGTGATGCACATTGACCTGTACTATGGTGCAATAAAGTGATCAGATAATTTTAACGGTATAATAGTTTGCAGTCTGTTATCTGACATGATGCTGCTTACAGATAAAACAGCCTGTTGACCTTGAGAATAATAAAAAGATGGCTTACCTTGCTGAATAATGATGATAAGTAAAAAAATAAAGAAATATAGGTTTTTGTTAGGATATTTTCAAAAGAGTTAAAAATAAACTTTCTCCACTTGACAGTGTTAGTGCAGTTTCAAATTAAATAGCTAATGTGTATTATAATTGTATAATTTTGTAGAAATATCCTGTTGAATCTTATAGCTTGGGGCCTTAGCAACAATGAATTAGCTTCTGTGGATTTATCTGATGATCAGAGCAAGTCTGAACTTGAATGGCTGAAGACTTCACATAATTGCTGCTTGCGGTGGATAAAAAGCTTAACAAAAAGTAGATATGAAGTAGCTTGAAAGGATTGTGACCTCTATTCATGTATTTCAACATAAAATTAATTAAACCTCTGAGACTCTTTGTATCACAGATATCTAAAAGATAGATTGAAATGGTCTTAAATGGCATTGAAAAACTGTAAATTCAAGTAAAAAGAGAAAAATATATATAAAAGGCCAAAATGCATTCTGAATGGCCTGAACTCATCAACAGGATCACTTTTTATCTCTCAGAACATCATTTCAGGGATTCAGAAAGAACTATAATGCTCGTAGTAAGGACTTCATTATGAAGACTATGTTTACATTATGTGGCAGTTTGCAAATGAGAGACATAATAGCCACAATGAGGAAATAATTCATTATCAGTTAATCAACACTAACTACTGAAAATGCTGTACCTAACACTGTCAGTCCATGTATCACATTGGCACAGGTGCACCCACCCCTCCAGATTATTCTCCCATTGACATGCAGACAGTAAAATTTACACACACTACATACCACTTACCTGTCCTAATATTAACAGAATGTCCTGGATGTCTCCTTTTTCCCAACCTGGTAATTCCTGGATGACTGAAGTCAATCATTAATATCAGATATTAGAGTTTCATACTTCATATCCTTCAGTAAATGCATGCTAGTGGCAAAGCTGTTATTTTAGTGACTTTCTGCATTTGTAAGATGAATAATTAAGATCCACCCCTGTGTCTTTGTCCTGTCACATGTTTGTCTTTATATAGCTTTCTTGCACTTATGAGGTTGAGAAGAATGCTCTATGTGCCCTTTCCATTGTAACTCACAAATTGTTACAGGCATTGGATAATGCCCAGAGATCTTCATTATATAGAACATAACTTCCCTTACCACTCTAATTTAGCATTTAGTGCAGCAGGTTAATGCTAATGTTTCCTATCCCAAGAGTTCAGGGTTCAAAGCCATTGGTCCCAGTTTTTGTTTTTTTTTAAATTTTTTTTGGCAAGTATTAATTTTTTTTCTGGCCCTTGCATCCCTGGTATCTAGTGACGATGCAGAGGTTAAATACCCTCTGTGTGAGGTTGGCATCTCTAGTGCCTTTGAGACATGCTATATAGAATATCCCTGGTATCTAGTGTTCGTTCCCACCCCATGTTAAGTGTAAATGGTGTTAAAGAATGTGAGAAGAGTGTACACCCTGCTGGTTAGTGTGCCCCCCATCACACATCTTCATAGTTATTCCGTGGTGTCCAGTGGTTGCCCCATCCCTAAGCAATGTTAGGTTTACATGCCATTAAAGCATGAAATAGTAAAGGTATTACCTAATGTCCCCTGTACCCCTAAATGCCATTAAGGCATTGTGTTAAAGAGATATCCCTGACGGCTAGTCTTTCCATGACCCAATGTTATAGGCTTTGCTAGTATAGGGGTGTGTGTGAAAGGATAACAGCCATCCCAGCCCATACACACATGCACACACGCATACACATGTACAAACACACACACACACACACACACACACACACACACACACACACACACACACACACACACACACACACCTACCCCCTTCACTGATCCCTATACTGCTGCCTCTTAGGCACACACACACTCACGCTTGCAGCCCTTCACATACACACACTCACACACTTACCTAGCACTACCTGCCCACTGAACCCCCCCCGCCCCATCACGTACCTATGCTGTGATGGATGACCCTGGTCTTTTCGTCATGTTCATTATTGCCAGCTGTCAGAAGCAGCTGTGCTAATCTGCAGAGTAATTCACTGAATCATTTGGCTGTGTAAATACCTAACCACAGACAGTTTCAGGACAGGGCACATAGCTAATTAGCATATGCCTCTTCATTGGACTGCCTTATTAGTATGTAGCATAACTGCAATGAGAGCACATCATGGTAATGCACATCTTTGCACAAAAGAACCATTTTAGGGCTGTCTCTGAATGCTGACAGGTTACCACAAGCTATGCACATTGTCTACTTATCTCAGTAACCTTTCTAAATTTTGGCCATGAGGTATAAGTCGAGTTACTTTCTTCTCTGTGACAAGCCAGCAGTTAAGGATTTCAGCACTAATTTGTCACAAGTATTTTCTTCCACATGTTCTCACTCCTTGTCTGTATCATTTCCACGGGTAAAACCATTGAACTGGTACGTTTTTATGTTGCTCCTCCCATCAGTGTTCAGTGACGCTGATGTACCATGTGGGAGCTGTCCTAAACCTGACCATTTCTAAAGTTAATCATTATCAAAGTTGCATTTAAAAATGAATGAAGTTTGGTTTTGTGTAAAGTTTCTAAGCTATATTTCTGAATTATACATGTATGCTGGATAAATTAGACTTGTTCATTATTTTATAAACAGAAAACACCACTTTGCAATTTGAATGCTGTAGATTTTATTGTGTATTGTCAGAGATGCTGGGCGGGCAGATTGGTGTAACGAGGGGGATGATTTTTCTGAGCTGTGATATAGAATCAGAATTGCTTAGACATTTTAAGGCCTTCCTGTGTCTAATTATGGTGGCTGCAAAAAAGGCAGTTACTAGAAAATGGAAAAATCTAAACCAACTATATTAGAAGTACTGAACATAGTAATAGAAGTAAAACAACTGGATTTGAGATGTTTAGAAAAGTGGAGGAGCAAACTACATAGGAAAACAATGGGAAGTGTGGAAACAGTACATACAGAGGAGGAATGAGGTTTAAAAGAATGCAGGACTTAAATGAGCTATGTAATGTTTGACTGAAAATGATTGGGTAGATTATAAGACATGTATAATGTTTGCAGCTGGGACTGTGTCAGTATGTTGTTGTTGTGTCTTTCGGCTTTTCTCGGTTAGGGGTCGCCACAGCGGAACTCCGGTCCTCTAATGATTGGCAGTAGATTTTTACGTGCCAAGTTGAATGCTCTGATGCACAACCTTCAACGAAGGTATGCCCATTCACGCATGTCTCCACACAGAAGACGCTTTAGCTAAGAATCGAACAGGACAACGTCTTACTGTGAGGCGACAATGCTACCACAGTACCACCACCGCAGTGTGGGACTGTGTCAGTATGGTTTGTGATATAAAATGCTTGCAACTAGGATTGTGTTGGTGTGATTTGTTTTCATTTATGTAAATGTAGGATTGCTTATGTCATAAGTGATGGTTTAATAAAGATATTTCTTGTTTAAAAAGGGGGCAGGAATTAAATAATTTATGTAATGATGTTTAGGTTATATAATACATAGCAATATATGTGAAGTATAATGTTTGTTAATGTTAAATTGTTAATACAGTTTGATTACTTTTGTATAAATGTAAATTTGCCGCTCACAAGTGATAATCCAGTAAAGGTGTTTAATAAGAAAATTACATTATGTTATGATTGACTTATATAACATATGATTTATAACAAATGTTATTATGTTATTGGTACAGAATTTGGAAAGGTATCGCCTCAGTATAAGAGAAATAATAGAAGTTTTATACCTACTAAATGACGCCAGCTATAAATGTATTTATTCAGATAAATGATTATGGATTTTTTGGAAGGATGAGGTCACTCAAATGATTAAACATCTAAGCCTGCAGAAGTGGATGAAATGCTGTAGGTACTAGACATTTCGGAGTGTCTTAATTAGTAAGCCTTATGAATGTTGTGTGAAAGATGGAAACAGTACATCTGAATTGGCAAACTGTGATTGTAGTTCTGTTTTCTGAAAATGGAAGAAGAGAGTGCCTTCCATTTATAAAGTAATCCAAAGATAATAATCCAAGGAAAAACGCGGTAGGACACTACTATTCCTCTAAAACTTTTATTTGACGTAAAAACAAAGGATGAGCGCTTTCGGGATAAACCCTTCATCAGATAAAGCTCTCAACATTTCTAAGCATTTTAAAAGATTGGACTTAGGTACAGCACTGAATTTTTCATTGGATTTCCATTTATAAAGTGATTATTTTTTCTCAGTGTAGCTGGTCAAGCCTGAACAAAAGGCAAGCCTCTGATGGATTGTAAAATTTTGTACCTTAGGAACTGTTGAACATCTCTTTGTCCAAGCATAAATACTGCAGTGTTCTAGGAGTTTGCCAATATGGTCTGGATGGAATTTATAGAGTGGAAGAAGGCCTATGAAAATGTACAAAGGAATGTTTTATGGGAGATGCTACAACAGCTTGCGGTCCCATGGCAACTAATGCTTGCCATTTGGTTCTTGTATTAGAGGTATGAGACATGTTCACACAGCTGGTGTTAAGTCATATGTATTTTTGATGGGCATAGGACTCTGCCAGGATGTCAAGGTACAGCCAGAGTCTGGATGGTATCCAGCTGGGGATGTGAAGGTTGAATCTGTTTTGTTTCCAGATGAAATATCCCTGTCAACCTGAAGTGACAGTAATCTCTGGCATGCATAGGAGTGGTTTACTGCTGAGTATGAAATAAGTGGGATGAAAATACAGCACTATCAAGTCTGAGGCTATTGCTCGGTTCCAGAAAAAAAATGGACTGGTATATGCAGGTGAGGAGGTAATGCATTAACTGAATGGGAACAGTTTAAGTATCTTGCGACCTTTTTTATGCGTGAATCTAGAGAAGATTTGTGGACTGAACACTGGATGAATACAACGATAGCAGTACTGTCGGTGCTGTACTGGAATGAGGCAGTGATGTAAGAACTAAGTCATACAATGAAGCTATCACTTTACTAAGAAGTTTCTGTCGATTGGCCTCAAGTATACTAATGAACTTTAAGTAGAAAAAGTAGGGATGCAACTGTAGATGTGAGTAGCAGAAATGAGGCTCCTTCATAGGGTATCTGGTCTCATGTACCTTCATACAATGATGCTCAGGGTCCAAATGGAGATTCCAAATGGAGAGATGATGTCAGCAAACAAAGGAGAGCAGCATTGCTGGAATTTAAGTCTTGGTGAGTACCTTCAAGAGGTGGACCCTGTTTATCACAAAAATTCACCAAGATGACACTGACATATAGACTGTATTTTATATAGCATATATCAATGGACAGAAGTAGGTTAAAAAATAAAAAAGATAGCTGGGTGTGCAAGACCCATGATAAAAAAGTGTCCAATCCTGGTAGAAGTACTGGTTCCAGGATGGGAAAAATTGACAGTATAGAATCCTCAAGATATAGAAGCATTCTTAAAATGGGGCTAGGTCAGACCCAATAGGAGAATGGCCTCCCTACTGTAGAAGGATGTAGTAGTCCACAAAAATCACAAAAACTGATAGGCCAAAAAAAGATCCATAAAGATGATAGGGTGGACTATTGAGGATAAGAAATAAATCATGTTACTATTATGCAAGAAGCCCAGAAATTCTATACAGAAGATATACAAAAAGATTAAGAGAGAAATTAGAGGAAAGAAAAATACTTCCACAAGAAAACTGTCAGAAGCTTAAAATAAAAATTTGTGTTCATTAATACAACAAATTTAAGAAACGCATAATATAGACCAAAAAAACTTGGGCTGTTTGGAAAAAGAAGTGAATGAGGAAGTTTGAAAATATAAAGAAAAAAAATCAAGAAACTTTTAAAAGATATACAAAACAAATATGGACATGGGCACAAAAGATAGATCTAATATGGTGCAATATTTATGCAAATGGAAAGCCAAATTAATCAACACAAAAAAAGCAGCCTCAAAGATATTCAAAGAGAAAATACAGGAAAAGGCATCCAGATATGGAAAATTTCACAATAAAAAATAAGATCACAAAGAGGGAACATAGAACACAAAATTAGTAAAGTAGAAGTTAAAAAAATAGAAGTTGAAGTTATAGAATACCTGAGAAATGTAAGATTTAGTGTAGAAAGTCTAGTACAGGTTGTATCATAGTATGATGGAACGAGTCCCCAAAGTAAGGAGAAACAGGAGGATCAGGAGACATCTGAAGAAGAAATATGGACATGGGAAAGAAAAAGAGATTTAATATGGTGCAATATTTATGCAAAGAAGAAAGCAAATTTAATCAATACAAAAAGAGCAGCACCAAAGTTATTTGAAGAGAAATATAGCAAAGGCATCCAAACATGGAAAATGTTACAATGCAAAAAATAAGAAAACAAAGAAGAAAAGTAGAAAAGAGGATTAACAATGGAGAAGTCAAAGAAACAGAAAGTGAGGTTATGGTTTACCTGCAAAGTGAATGATTTAGTGTAGAAAATCTAACTCTGATAACATCACAGCAGGATAGAGCAATGGATCCCCAAATTAAGGAGAAACCAATGGAGAGGGAAGCATCTGATCAGTTGCCATATGAACATATTCTAGAACCTTCCATAGGAAATCAGTACAAATGTTCAGTTGGAGTTGCATAGCAAGGGAAGGAACCAGAAACTGTGGCAACGCTGACGCATGTTGTGATTTTCCATATGAAAAAGCAATGGATGGCACTAAATGAAATTGAAGAAAATGTGTCACTGGAAGATTCTGTGGAACTTTTTATAGAATGCCCGCAGGAAATGGAGAACAAGGACTGTGCCGTCAGTTTAGAAGAAAATGATCTAAGGGAAGAGTTGCTTGGTTTAATAGAAATGGATAAACATATTAAGATCAATGAGAGAAACAGACTACAGAAAGTCAATAAAACCCAAAAAGTTAGAAGTCTGATAAAATAAATGAACACAGCAATTAGGACTGCCCATAGAGAGTCATGTGACATAACAGAAGTAAATAGGATATATTACTGTGCCGCTAAATTAATAACAGATAAAGTCTTACCACAAAAACACAGGGTAGTGAGGGAAAGGAAGGCGAAAAATCAAATACCATCATGGAAGTACTGAATACAGAAAACAATAAAGTAATTAAGACAAGAAGTATCACTGTTAGAAGACTCTAGAAGAGGGAACAGATCAAGAAAAATGCTCAGAAACATAGACGTGATAAAAGCAATGTGCAGTATCAGAACAGATCGGAATTTATCGTGCACTGTCAAAAATAGTAAACTAAAAATATCATCACAGGCAGAAGAACTTAGAAAATATGCAGATAGGGGGCGTGGCCAAGGATGAACACAGGATAGCAGCAGATTTCTTCAACTCCACCAACTTAACTGCACTGACAGGAAATAATTACTTTAAAAATCAACTAATGAAATAATTTTCTTTCTAAATACGTTTGGAATATCAGTTTCTTGAATAATATCTAAAAAAGAAAGAAAATTTCAATAATTTTCCTGTCAGAAATCATCTTGGAAATTTCTCTTTCATCACCTCTGTTCAAAATGAGTTCCAGTAAGGCAAACAGTCAGGATTCCAGCATTAAGAAAGAGCTTCAGTCTCTGATATCTACTATTCAGCAACTAACAACCAAAATGGACAAACTGGATACTAAAATTGATAACTTCATAGAAAAAACTACAAAACAAATTGATTTGTTACATCAAGACTTGCAACAACAGAAGGCTCAGATTACAGGCATAGAAGAGACTGTTAATGATATGGAGAACAGAATCCAGGAAGAAGAAATTAACATTGAGTTTTTGCTGAAGCAGAACACACACCTACAACCCAAACTTGATGACCTGGAAAACAGATCTAGACGCAATAATATTAGGATTTTTGGACTGCCAGAAAATATAGAAGGTAACAACATTACTTCCTTTTTAAATACTTGGCTTCCCAAAACTTTAGACTTGTCAGAAGCATTTTCTTTTGGTATTGAAAGAGCCCATAGGTCCTTATCTAATTTTAACTCTAACAAAAAGTATCCTAGATCAGTTATAGTAAGATTTTTATCATCTTATGACAAGGAGATGGTATTAAAATCTGCATGGGCTAAAGCACCTATTAAAATTAATGAGGCAACTGTGCGTTTTGACAATGACTATTCTTCCTTGGTAATAACTAAAAGAAAAGTTTTTTGCCATTAATAAGAGAGCTTAAGAAAGCACAGTTCAAAACTTACCTTTTATTTCCTGCCAAACTAAAAATCTTTTTACCTGATGGCCCTAGAATTTTTGAAGACTTGGACTCTGCTTTGCTGTATATTAAAAAATAAGATATTAGATAAAATAGAAGATATGGAATGGGCAAGTCCTTCGTTAAAGAGGATGGCAACAGGAACTTCTTGGAAGACTTCAGAGAAGCAAAAATACTAAAAACAAATGACATGTTCTATATATTTTTTTTTCCTTCTCTCTTAATCTCTTCAAATACAGTTACTGCATCTCCAGAAAGCCACAAATATTTTAAAGATTTATTCAAAGTTATTTTCTGTGTGCAAAGAACTGTTTTTGTTTCATAAATAGTCAAACTCTCTGAGGAACAAATAACATGCTATCAATCAACTTGTTTCTCTTTGTGATAAAGAGACCTAAGGTTAGTAATTTGATACATTTTCTTTCTCTTCTTGTTTTAAATAATGGCATTCTTTATAAACTATGCATTTAGTGAGGGTGGGGAGGGCAAGGAGAGAAGTATGATGTAAAATATGGAAAAAGTGAAATAATAACTTATTAGTTCTTTAAAACTATATATGCTGTTTAAACACTGTTGCTAAATATTATATCATGACTTTATTGCTTATACATGATTACAAATAATATGTCATGATATAATTGCAAATAATTAGAACTAAAATAGTTGTAAGTAATATGTTTCATGTTTAACTTTATTAATACAAACAGCAAGCAATATTTCTTTGTAGATACTCTTTGTAGCTTCCTTTTTTTCTTTCTTCTGTCTCTCACTCTTTCTTTTTTTTCTCTACTCTCTTCCTTTTCTTTTTTTTCTATCTCTCTCTTTCTCTCTTATAAGTACAGTTAAATGCTTCTGATAATACTGATATATGTATATAATAAGATTTGTATGAGAAAATGAAATGGGGCATATAAAAATAAGTTGTATAATATGTTAAATAACTGTAGGCTTGGTTTCACTGTCATAGAGACTGTAATGACTTGTAAAATACTTCGCGAAGGTTTTGCACTGTTTAGTTTCATTTGTATTACTAAATGAATGTCAGTCACTTGTATTTACTAAAATTCCCGCCAGAATGTTAAGGGAGACAATTTGGGATGTGGGGTACCTCGTGAATAGTGTCCTCGAGTTGTCTTAAAAGCTTCAACACTCAGAATACACGCAGAGAAGCTGAATGCAGTCATTTTGAACTTTGACGCCTGATTTCACACTGACACATCGCAGATTCAAGAAGAACACTGTTCCAGGAAGTAGAACTGCTGTAAATGCGACTTTGTGATGAAAAACAAACTTTATGACATCTAAATGTGAGTTATTCTTTATAACAACTTACTTATTTAAGACGTAATTTATAAAATATGAAAGTTATAATGATTTTAAATGATTCAGTATGCCATAGTAAGCAAGTGAGATATTTTAGAAGGCATAGAAGGTAAAACATATATACACATGTTTTTGAAAGCTTACATGACTGCAACATATTATTGTATATAAATACTTATGATTTAAACATATATAATGTTATAAATCATTTGACTTATCTAATTGACAAGCACAAGTATCATTATGATTATATCTTAGAAGAAACTGTCATGTGACATATTTTAAAGCAGCAGTTCAGATATATAAAATACAGATGGCTTTCTTCACAATGATTTATGTATAACTAGGAATTGACATTGCTGTGCAGTATGACTTGTAAACATATGTATGAGTATAAATATTTTATTTACTGGCAATAATAAGTATGAGAAGAAAGCTTTGGTGCAAGTAATTTAAAGTTTTTAAAACTGTTAACTGGATTTCTATGGCAGAAAGTAGGAATACCCTAATATATGTAATGTCTGAACCATTATAGCCTAAGTTATTGAATCCAAATGAACATAAGAACTTATTTTTACAAACTTTTAATAAACTAATATATAGATATGCCTTTTTTTTTTCTCTCTCTCTCTCTCTCTCTCTCTTCCTTTCTCTCTCTCTCTCTCGGTTCCCATTATCAAGTTTATTAGAATGCTATTTTGATTATGAGTGTATTTTACAAAATAGATGTACATAGTAATATGAGCTGTTTCTAAATGTTCTTATTTGTTTATATGAAGCTGATTTATAAATTGTTTAGCTTTGTCTTACTAGATAATCTAATTAAATGAGGTTAACTTTAGTTAATAATAGTTAGTATTGAATTGATATGGTGGCAGCTGAGGTACTACTGCTTAGGATATGGGGATAACTTGAGTGGTATGTGCTACTCAAAGTTGGAGTTCTTAACTCCAGGCTGGGTGCAATGTTTAATCCTAATATTATTTTCACCTGTTTATTGTTGTTTGTATATAGTTCTGACATCCACAACACATTTTATAAACTTATTGTCACTACAAATAAAAGTGAAGCTTATACAAAATCCCATAAGATTTTCAATAAATACAGCTATAATTAATGGTACACCTAAAGGAGGAGGTATAATATCAGTATTTTGTTAATTGTTATTCTGATTATATGTTTTATATGTTTATAAAAGCTAAATGATTTCTCTAAAAGGAATTTCTTTAAACATTAATGGACTGAATAACCCATGTAAAAGGGCAAGTTTAATGAGATACATTAATTTGCATAGGGCCAACTTAGTATTCCTTCAAGAAACACATCTCCTGAAAAAGGATATTGATAAATTAGCCACTAATAAATATACAGTCCTGGTTAGTTCAGAACACACTCAGAAAAAAAGAGGAGTGGCTATTTTATGGAATAAAAGTATGCCCATACCTAAAACTATTAAGTCTTATAAAGATGATAAAGGAATGTTTTGTATGGTTACAATACAGATTAATGGAAAGACATATACATTAATCAATGTATATTGGATACCAGGAATTGGCATTAATACAGTGAAACACCATCTCAATAAGATCATATCATTTTCTCTAGGAGATATTATTTTAGCAGGTGACTTTAATTGTATCCTACATGAAAAAGATACTACTACTATAGGAAAAAGGAAAATTACATCTAACGCAAAACATTTAAAGGATTTTGTTAATTTATATCATTCGAATGATATTAATAATCAGATAGATTCAAAATCATTACCATACACTTTTTTTTCTAACAGATATAAAACTTATTCAAAAATAGACTTAATTAATTCTAAAATCATTTCGTGTCCTATATCAGATCATAATTCAATTGTCTTTGAGTTTATGATAAAAAGTACTTACAATGTTCAGATCAAAAGGATACCAGCATACTTAACTCAACTTAAAGACTATAAAGATTATATACTTTCAGAAGTGCAACATTTTTTAGACTTAAACAATGCACCTGAAGTCTCCATTGTTTATGTTTGGGATGCTTTAAAATCATATTTATATGGACAAAGTATCAGATGGTATAATAATAAAAGGAAATCTTGGGACAAGGAATTACTAGATATTCAAAGCAAATTAGACTCATACAAACATAATAATAAAGAAAATATTATGGACAAAAAAGTCATTGAAGAAATAAATAAATTAAATGAGAAATACAAAGAAATTTTAACTCATAAAGTTAAAATAACATTAGAGAAATATAAGTTTTGTCTTACTCAATAAGTCCCAAATACTTACATAGACTTAAAAATAAAACAAAAAGGTTGAATAAACAAAATCATATCAAAGAAATTTTCTCTCCAAGGAAAAAGAAGAATGTTTCTAGTTTACCAGAAATATTAGATGAATTTAGAAATCACTTTCACAAAATTAATCATAATAACATTAACATGGAGCCTAAAGATAAAATAAAGAAATTTATAACTACAAACATGAACAAAAACTTAATAAACAACAGACTAAACTAATGGATAAAAATATTTCATATACAGAGGTTATTACACAAATAAACAAGCTTAAATCAAACAAAGCACCAGGTAATGATGGTATTATACCAGAGATCTATAAAATTCTACCCAAAAGTACTTACTCATTAATACATAAGGTTTTTATTTTGGCCCAAAATGAGTTAACAACTCCCCCATCTTGGCAATACACATTTATTTCACCAATTTTAAAACCCAATAAAGACCCAACCAGATGCACTTCATATAGACCTATTTCATTACTTAATGTTGACTATAAAATGTTTATGAGTATTTTTGCTGATAGATTAAAGACAATCATCCCAGGCATTATAGATATAGACCAGACAGGCTTTATTGTAAATAGAAATACTTTTGATAATATAAGGAGAACTTTAACGTTAATTGATTTTGCAAATAGGAAAAAGAAAGATTTAACACTTATTAGTCTCGATATAAGTTCAGCATTTGATTCAGTAAGTTGGGACTACTTGTTTATCTTACTGAAGTGCACAAATTTCTCAGATGCATTTGTAAATCTAATTGAACATCTATATAAAGGAGCATTGGTTTACATTAAGATAGGAACATATGTCTCACAAAAAATACCCATTTTAAAAGGTACAAAACAAGGGTGTCCACTCTCTCCACTATTATTTACTTTAATAATGGAGCCTTGGGCTAATTTGATCAGAAACAGTACTGATATAGAAGGATTTGATATAGATGAAAATACAATATCTAAAATTCAACTTTTTGCAGATGATGTTCTAATTACATCAGCTGGATCTTCTATGCAGTCCTTATTTGATAAAATGATGGGTTTTAAAAATATCTCTGGTTTAATATTCAATGAAGAAAAAACTAAAATATTACCAATATACACACGAAAAAATGTCTTCATTAATGATTTTAACAAATATATACCCAACTCAGGTCAGATAACTTACTTAGGTATAATATTAACTAAAGATATCAAATCTATTATACATAATAATTATAGTACCTGTCTTCTTAATATACAAAATCTTTTCAATAGCTGGAACAACATGTTTTTTACCATGGAAGAGAGACTCACAATTATTAAAATGATAGTATTCCCTAAGATATTATACTTAATACAATCAATAATACTCCCACCTACAAAAATAATTATTAAGAAATTGAATTCACTAATGTTAAATTTCTTATGGGCACCTAATAGACCTAGGATTGCATTAAAGAAACATACTAATAGCTGGTCTCAAGGGGCATTTCATTTCCAGACTTTAATTTATATACTATCTCTTCTATTATAAAAGTTATTACTTTGTTAATAGATCAGTCATATGTTGCAAGATGGAAAGATTACTGGGAACTAATTAGCATTCACTTCATGAAAATCTCTTTAATACATAAAATATTATTGTAAATAACCCCATGTTATGGTTACTAAAAGAATTTTGTACTTCATCCATTACACCAAAATATGTAGTTAGTTACCCATTAAACATTATTATCAGTTATCGTAATTTTATATTCATGCATCCTAAGTATAAGGAATGGAATTTTATTCTATTCCCTGTAATGTATACACAAGGTATGCTTTTGTTAACCACCTCTGAAAGAACTCTTTTAGTCACAGAGAATGATCTAAAGTATTGGTATCAGTTGCTGTCTGATAATAAAGTAAAAAATTTAGACTTCTTAAAGCAAGAATTTGATTTGAGAGAAACATGTTGGTTAGAAATTCAGACTTTTAGACAACATCTTATTAATAAAATTGAGTTAATGTCTTTAACAGTTAAAGAATCTGTTCCAATACTGATTGATTACTTAATATTAAATTTACAACATAGAGTTTCTGATAAAGGTAAGCTCTCATACATATATAAAATTATCAGAGAAGAAACTCATTACAGTTTAGATACCTATTGGAATTATTTCATTTCCATTAATGGTGAATCACCAAAACAACAAGATAAACAATATATATTGGAATCTGCTTATAAAACTACTTCTTCCATTAATTGGAGACTTTTTACTTGGAATTTTTTACGTAGATCCTTCTATACACCTTTAATGATGAATAAAATAAATAATAAAGACAACTTATGTAAAAGATGTAATGTAGAAATAAATGCTGATTGGGCACATATGTTTTATGACTGTATAAAATTGAAGGAATATTGGAAATTAATCAATGATTTTTTGCAGGCCCTTTTCACAGATAATTTCATTGTTTCTAAATCACTTATATTATTTAACACACCTGTTCCTAAAAGTGATAAAAAAGTTAAACTTCCCTTATTATGGTCTATTCTAGCAGTGGCTAGAAAAATAATAACCAGAAATTGGATTTCAGATACCCCTCCTTCATTTAATGAATTTAAAAATGTTATGACTGAAGTGTGTCATATGGAATTGATGACAATAAAATCAAGAACTACTAGAAAAACATCTTATTATATTATATGGGATACTTTACAAAACCTGTTAAAAAATCTTAGTCTCAATAGCATGACATTATAGTTTAATCAATTGATTTGATTTGTAGTGGATGTCTTTGTAAATACTTTGGTTATTTTATTGAATGTTATAACTATTTCTATTTTAATTGCTTGTATAAAATTGTTATGATATTTATTTTGTATGTTAAAAACAATAAACTTGTTTTAAAAAAAAAAAAGAAGATATGCAGATAAATATGAAGGAAAAGTACAAAATAAGCACTATTTATAGGCACCCTGAACAGACATTAGCATGCTTAACAACAGGAAAAACAATACTTCTACCTAACAGCAAACCTGCAAGCTGCCCTAAAACTATAGACCAATAACTTGACTTCCAACAGTGCATAAACTATGCTATGGAATTGATGCCGACAGACTCTATAGTCATTTAGAAGAAAATTCAATCATGGAAATAGAACAAAAGGGTAATAAGAAAGTCATATGGAACAAAGGATCATTTGCTGTTAAATAAAGTCAAAATGGAGAACTGTAAAAAGGGGAAGAATCTAAGTATGGCATGGATAGACTACAAAAAACATTTGACAGTATCCCACATTCATGGATAAAAGAGTGCTTAAAAATGTATAAGATACACCCTGCACTGATCAATTACATTACAGTGAGCATGAAACAGTGGCAACTGCTTTGCAGTTAAGCCATGATAAAGGACAAATTATTATTCCAGGGATAAAAATTCAAAGGGGGATATTCCAGGGTGAATCTCTGTCACCGTTGCTCTTTTGCCTTGCCCTTAACCCATTAAGCTGTCTACTTGGCAGATTAGGTCATGGCTATAATTTGGCTGCTAGAAGACAACAAAGCGTAAAGACTTATCTTCATTTGTAGATGATTTAAAACTGTATAGTTCATCAGATAAGGAAATGAAAGCACAGCTGCAAGTGGTCAAAACTTTTTCAGATGATGTAAAAATGTCATTTGATCTTGATAAACGTGCAAAAGCAACTTTTAAAGTAGGAAAACTGCAGCACCAAGAAAACATCAGTTTGGGATAGGAATGTAATGTAAAAGAACTTGAACAAGAAGGATTGTATAAATATCTGGGAATGGATAAAGGATCAACAATAAAACATGAACAAATGAGAATAAAACTTAGTAAGGAATATTTGAGAAGACTAAAATTAATACTGAAGACAGCATAGACATCTAGGAACAAAGTCCAAACTACAACACCAACACAGTCCTTAAAAATTGCATACAACCACGAAACGAATGGAACACAAACCGCTTAGTAATAATCCTTTCTTTATTCTAGAATACAGAAAGGATTATTACTAAGTGGTTTGTGTTTCATTTATTTTGTGGTTGTATACAAAGTCCAAACTACAAACTAATTTGCTCTTCCTGTCCTGACTTACAGTTTTGGTGTGGCCCCAAAAGGGCTATATTGGACAGGAAAACAAGAAGGATGCTTCGTACTCATCAGTGATTTATAAAAATCACTGTATACTAAGACTATGTATTGACCATTCTGAAGGAGGTATGGGCCTCCTCGAAATTGTTTACATGTATACATCTGCAATCCTGGGACTGTATACCTATCTGCTGACCTCACAAGACTCAAACGTAGTTTTGAAACATGAGGAAAATAAGTCTAAGATAACTTTCTTTTCTTTTTGGACTGTTCAAACTCCTGCCAACAAGGAAGCGCTACAGAAGCATTAGATGCAGGACATCCAGATTCCATAACAGCTTCTTCCCACGTGCTATCAGACTACTGAACAACAAACTCATAGCCTAACCTGCTAAATGGGTAAACAAACATTATTTATGTGCAATATGTCATTGTTATCTACATAGCTCACTTTACACTTTATACTTTATTGTGTTTATTTTTAGTATCTTATTTTTGATTTCTACTTCAGTATTTTTAAATTATTATTAATCCTCCTTCTGTAAACTATAATTCTTATGGTATGAGCTCGAGTATCGAAATTTCGTGCAGTGACACGCACTTTTTCCTCTGTGTTGATCTGTATGACAATAATGACTTTGACTTTCCTATGCAGTTTAGCAGAAGCATATCGGCATCAAGTGGGAATGGAAATCAGACCAGAAGTAGATAAAAGTCAGGGAGTAACTGAATGTGCCAAAAACAAAAGAAAGAATATAAGGTGAAGGGTCAGATGAGAAGGCAAGAAATGTGAAAAATGTGAAAATGCATAAATAGAGTTACAAGTATATAAAACTCTTGGAACAACCTTGTGTTGATCAGGATCTGCAGAAATGGTTATGGAGAGGTAAGTTTAAACCAAAAGATGAAAGGTTAATATTGGCTGCCCAAGACAGGGGACTACATACATGTAGGTTTACAAAGTCTATTGAACATATGGTAGAAACAGATAAATGTAGGTTTCATAAAACAGAACTGGAAACAGTTGCACATCTTGTTGCTGGTTGTGACATACTAATGGCAGAAGGACTGTATACTGAAAGGCATAATAATGTGGCAAGACTGTTGCATTGGTGATTGTGCAAACATTATCATACTGAAGTAGCTGAAAAACACTGGAAACATGAGTGACAGTATTACAGAAAATTATGAAGTTTATATCACATGGGATCACCCATTACCAACAGTTCAAAAAATAGATGTGAGAAAACCAGATATAGTAGTCCATACAAAGAAGTCAAAAGTAGCATTGATCATTGAAATTGCTACACCCACTGATTACAGTGTCTTATGTACAGACAGACACAAAGTCATAAAATATCAGGATTTTCAGGCAGAAATGAGGGCAAACTAGAAGAAGGATACCCAGACAGTTCCAATAGTACTAGGAGCAGTGGGTCCTATAGAAAAGAATTTGTGACTGTATTTAGATATGTTACCAGTACATGTAACATGTACGAATTACAGAAGGAGTCATTACTGGGCATGTTGTGGGTGCTGCGAAGTGCACGTCTGGCTAAGATCAAAGATTGAAACAATACTAATTTCATGAACTTTAATCATACTTTGACTTAGAAACGGGGTCCATTCCTGCCATGGTATTAGAAACCCTAAAGACTTGGAGAAATTAAAACAAAAGAAACTTAGTAATCTTTGAAGATCTCTGGAGTCAGTTGAGGTGTTTAGGCATCTTGTGAGTAGACCTTCTGGATGTACCAAGTATAGTCCACCATGAAGAGGCTATGGAGCTGAGCAAGGACATATTCGTTAGATGGATTATAGTGGTCATCTTGTGTTAGAGTGGGTGGGGATCCCAATGAATGAGCTGGAAACTATTCTTGGAGATAAAGTCTAGTCTGCCCTGCACAGCCTGCTGCAACCATAACTAAATAGATGGAAGAATGGATGGTTAAAATGCTATCTTGATTAGTCATTTTCCAAAAGTAAAAATGGAATTACATTAAGTACCTAAAGACAGAATGATTCTGGAAATGTAGTTATGGCATATTTTACTAAAACATTAGGTAACCTGATAGGGGACATTTTTGTAAAGTGTAGATATATGGAACAATGGAATTAAGTGGAAAGATATTATGTCACAGAAGGAAATGCCCTATTTTTAAATTTTAGGCAATATTCCCATGTGCAACATAATACTATCGTTAGTTATGAATGTATATTAGAATTATTTTACTTTTATCTAGATGTGTATTGTGCATTTTTGTGTTTAGAGTTGTAGTAGCTAAGATGGTCATTGTATGATTAAAATAATACTGATTAAGGGGTGGGTTAATGCAGAAGTGGTGATGAGGAGTTTGCCCTCAGGGTGCAGAAGATTTACTGTAGTCTTCTGGGAGAAGGAGTACTGCTTAAAGAGAATTATGCACATTTAATAACGGACAGTGCAGTGGTGCAGCGGTTAACATTGCCTCACAGCAAGATGTTCTCTGGTTCGATTCTCGGCTGGGGTGCCTTCTGTGTGGAGTTTGCATTTTCTCCCTGCATTCGCGTGGGTTTCCTCCGGGTACTCCAATTTCCTCCCACATTCTAAAGACATGCATCTGGAGCATCTCTCCCTGGGCCTCCACTGAAAACAGGCTCTGAGGAACCTAGTCAGACTTTCCCGGTCAATAAATAAATGATATTTAAATACTGGTTAATGATATTGCATAAGAATACTTACAGTTGTGGGAAGTGATTTGCAAATAATCAAGTATATAAATTAAAATGTATATAATTTGCCTTTTCACTGCCGTAACATGTATCTCTGATTAATATATTTAGCTTTCCAGGTGATTAACCCACTATGCAATAGTTCCTTTTCAGATAGTCTCAGGCAGCAACATGCTCCAACAAATAAGGCTAATTATAGTAACCAATTAGTATGGAACCAGCTATAATTTCATTAATTGTAGGCAAGTAAACTTGGTTTAACCACTGTTTGATTACATCTGAAGGCTGCAGTGATCCATGATGTGTCAGATTTTCTTCTGACATAGTCCTGTGAAGAAGTTCATGGAACTTTGTGCAGTGTGCACTGGAACAGATCTGCAGGCTGACCAAGCTGCATTGGAACATTTTTCTTTTATTTCTGCTTTTAGTAATTAAGAGTCAGCCTAGAAATAATGCAGTTACGGAAAGGGAGACAGGCCAGAGACATGATTTTTGTCAGTAAAGCATCTTCTCTTTCTTTTTCTTCTTCTGCATCCACCCCCAACACCTATGACTCATCAGAGAAAGATGAAAACATGAAAATTTCACAGTATACTTTGTGTAAACTTAATTCTGAAGGTAGTCAATGGATGTTAAATTAAAATATCCCATTAAGCTTCCAAAATAATTTGTCAACAAGGTTCAAACCTGTTCTCAATGTTGCTATTTTGCTTAGAGAGCTTATTTTAGTCCTCCGTATGATAGACTAGAAGAACTAGGAATACAAAGTCATGTAGTTATTTTCCCTGTGGATAGCAGGACTGGAAGCTGTCCTGACAGCAGATGGATTTAATAAAAATAATGGTAATGATTGTTGTTTATTTAGCTTCCCAAGGAGTTGTTAAGTAGTGCTTAAATACACTAAGGAATGAGAACTCATAGTAGCTATGAATCCACAGCAAGACATGAGGGATGTTTTTTTTTTTTTTGTAATTTTTCAGTTTATGAAGTCAAAAGGTTCCTGTTTTCATGCACTGAGAAAACACATGTAGGGCATAAGTAAATAATCTCCAAACAAAACTGTTTTTGTGATAGAAATATCACCACTGTTTCTCGAGAGGCTTAGCCAATTTCCTTGCAAAAATGTATTCTCACTTGTAAATGGCACTTTTTCATCAGTTTTTCCCTGAAGCAGTTATTGTTCATGGTTTCATTATTAAAGATATTTTATGTAAATGTGCTAATTATTTGTACTGAGTCCCAACAGTAAGTCCCCATTATGCAAGGTAAGATCTAATTAGGTGAGGGCATTCAATGAGCTACAGTTCTCAGAGTAATAACTGATTTTTTAGGTCATTAAAGACCATTGCATAGCTGAGCTGTTGCAATGACTCAGAGGAATTAATTTAATTGTAGTTTTGCTTGACAAAGTGTGCATTTTTGTCACTTGAGTTATGCAAGAAGGGAAAAAAGCTAAAAGAATCATTAACAACCAATAACACAACAGCATTAAGTGATAAAATATCATATTTATCAGCATGGCACTAATGCATAAAGAAAAAAAAGATATTTATTGGTGACCAACTTCACAGAACTATGTAAGTTACGGAAACAGTTTATCTTTCTGTTTTCTTCTTTTCTTTTTTTCTTATTCTTTTTCCTTTCTTTCTTTCTTATAGTTTAGGTTATATAAGTTAGCATTTAAAAATACTCCAGTGAAGACAAAAGCTGCAAGCTGGGGTTGGCTGAATGGACATTTCTGTAAAGTCATAAAGGAAAAACATGATGTGAGTGCCTTGGATTCAAGACATGCTTTTGTGGTGAAGTACATCATTTTCTTTCACTAGACTGGTTACTACAGGATGAACTACCCATTTATAACTGTTACCAAGTAACACACACTGAGGCATACAGCAAGGCATGATGGGATGTACGGAAGATGTGATAAGGCTGATGTCACTGGTGATGTGGCATAATATATATGTATTTGTTGGTGATATTACTGCTTCCAGACCAACAATGCACAAATGGACAAGGAGGACCACAATACAGTGAAATACAGTGGAAGCCAAGTTATGGGATAAGTGCCCCCAATAAATACACTCATACCATGGTAAACACGTTGACTGCATTAACACCAAAGCTCAACACCTGAAACATTGACATGAAAAATCAAGTAACACAATCAACACACAGACACCATAAAGTCAGTCCCCCTTAATGAATAATGTCTGGCTGCTGCCATTACCTTCTGCAAAGAAAGGAATGAGCAGTGCAAGAAAGTAAGTCTCAGTGACTGTATTAGCCCTTACTCCTCATACAGACTGTATTAGCCCTTACTCCTCATACAGACTGTATTAGGCCTTACTCGTCATACAGACTGTATTAGCCCTTACTCCTCATACAGACTATATTAGCCCTTACTCCTCATACAGGCTGTATTAGCCCTTACTCCTCATACAGACTGTATTAGCCCTTACTCCTCATACAGACTGCATTAGCCCTTACTCCTCATACAGACTGTGTTAGCCCTTACTCTTCATACAGACTGTATTAGCCCTTACTCCTCATACAGACTGCATTAGCCCTTACTCCTCATACAAACTGCATTAGCCCTTACTCCTCATACAGACTGTATTAGCCCTTACTCCTCATACAGTCTGTGTTAGCCCTTACTCTTCATACAGACTGTATTAGCCCTTACTCCTCATACAGACTGTATTAGCCCTTACTCCTCATACAGACTGTATTAGCCCTTACTCCTCATACAGACTGCGTTAGCCCTTACTCCTCATACAGACTGCGTTAGCCCTTACTCCTCATACAGACTGTGTTAGCCCTTACTCCTCATACAGACTCCGTTAGCCCTTACTCCTCATACAGACTGTGTTAGCCCTTACTCCTCATACAGACTGCATTAGCCCTTACTCCTCATACAGACTGCGTTAGCTCTTACTCCTCATACAGACTGTGTTAGCCCTTACTCCTCATACAGACTGCGTTAGCCCTTACTCCTCATACAGACTGTATTAGCCCTTACTCCTCATACAGACTGTATTAGCTCTTACTCCTCATACAGACTGTGTTAGCCCTTACTCCTCATACAGACTGTATTAGCCCTTACTCCTCATACAGACTGTATTAGCCCTTACTCCTCATACAGACTGTGTTAGCCCTTACTCCTCATACAGACTGTGTTAGCCCTTACTCCTCATACAGACTGCATTAGCCCTTACTCCTCATACAGACTGCGTTAGCCCTTACTCCTCATACAGACTGCGTTAGCCCTTACTCCTCATACAGACTGTATTAGCCCTTACTCCTCATACAGACTGTGTTAGCCCTTACTCCTCATACAGACTGTGTTAGCCCTTACTCCTCATACAGACTGTGTTAGCCCTTACTCCTCATACAGACTGTATTAGCCCTTACTCCTCATACAGACTGTGTTAGCCCTTACTCCTCATACAGACTGTATTAGCCCTTACTTCTCATACAGACTGTATTAGCCCTTACTCCTCATACAGACTGTATTAGCCCTTACTCCTCATACAGACTGTATTAACCCTTACTCCTCATACAGACTGTAGGAATACAGCAACATGGAAGTCAGCTTGTGAAAAATATGCTGAAGCACGTAAATTACCCCTTCCAAGTACTCACCAAAAAAGTATCTACCATATTTGGAAGCCAGGATACATGGTCTGAGGCTGATGATTTTCTGCTTGAGATCACAACTGGTAGCCTAGGGGGTTATTGGCTGGCTATAACAAGTAACCATATCAGGGCCTATAATGCATAGACTGCTCATTTAGGGATAGGTGTACTACCAGGAGCTCATCTTTAATGGCAAACAGTACTGGTGGTAATGATTGAATGTCCTATAGCCATGTTTTACACAGTTGAGTGGCTAGAACTGCCATGGGATGCAGTCAGTGATCTGTGTTCTCCTATCTTGAGGATACTCCACACCACAGCAGATGGCCAAAGTGGTTGGTCTGTGCACCTCTTCCCCCTATAGGGCACCATGCTGAATCTGTGCTGCTGCCCACAGCTACATTCATTGCTGAGTTTGAGATGAAAAACATTCAGCTTGTTTTTTGGAGGTGGGAGGAACCCCACAGAGACACAGGACGAACATGCAAACTCCAAACGGGCATTGGCCGGAAGTCATGATTGATCCTTGTGCATGGTAGGCAAAGACCTTAACCATTATGCCTACTGGTCTTTCTAACAGATCATAGTGGTTCTGGTACATGTGCAGAAAGGCAGAAGACACACTGGTGAAGTAGATTTGGGAAAGACAGGAAGGAGGTAAGAGGAAACAAGGTCATCCAGCAAAGGGTTGACTGGGTTATGCAATAGAAGATCTGTGACAGTCAGGCATGAGCATTGAAGAAGGCAGAAGTGTGGCATTGAACTGAGAGAGATGGCAACAGTTAACATGATACTCTGACCCCATGTAAAAAATGGGAAAAAGGGGGATGATGATGATGAGTACTGGTGGTGCATGCACAACCACATGTAATAGTGTAAAAGATGGATACTAACAGTTTGTTACCAACAAGGACAGCAGATTAAAAAGTGTGCCAAACCACAGCACATCTGATCCCACAGAAGAACCATTGCTGAAGCCATGAATACCATGAAAGAGCATGCAAAACACCCTATAGGGATAACCCCATGCCAAAACATATTACACAAGACTAAGCACGTGCCCACAAAGGTGATCCAGGCTCTGCCATCACAGCAAAGTCTCATTCAAACCCTCCATTATTATTGGTACAAAGGGGAAGAGGAAAAAGTGCACATGGAGACCACTGAGACATTAAGCCATCATTTATTTTCATTAAAAAGGAGTGAATTCTTATTACTATTGCATGAGGATTCTGCCACTATTGCTGTCTTACTTTTATCAGCATCAGCAATCCTAGATGATCTACAGACTTCTGAAATATACCTTCTAGGGGATACATTTCCTTTTAAAAGATTTTGTGGCTACAAACTATATATCCCCATGGAACCATTATCTGGGATCATTGTGTCCCCCTAGTGTACTTAGATATTGTCTAGAAAAATGAAATTAACTATGGTCAGTTGTTTCACTTACTGTTTGAGGTATCTGATTCCATTAAGGTTAAATTTATATCCAAATAACAGTAACAGTCTCTTAAATGTCACACACCAGAAACTTCTACTACTCAGAAATGCTTTGAGGCAGGTGCAGACCAATAAGCACACAAAAATATTAGTCTTCGCTTGAGATTTTGAGCTTAAGCAGACAGAGCAAGTCTTCCTGACATTGACAAAATTGCTCCGTCCTTTTAAAAGATGCCTCAAGCACCATAATTTGTAAAGAATCTCCAATTTAATTTATTTTTATTTGTTTACCAGGGAATTGCACTGATCAATATTAACCAGTTTCATCCCCAGTCTGGATGAAATATAAAACATTTCACAAATGAAAAATACAGAAATAAAAGCAATAACAGTGTAGTTAAGACCATTTAAACAGAAAAACTGAATATATATACATTCTAGTGAACAAGCAGAGTATAAAGTTCTATAAATAATTTAGATTCTAACGTGGGTTAACCTTCAGTAATTTTGGCAGAGTAAAAGAGACTCAGAAAGGAGATATGTTTGGTGATACATCCTGTGTCAAAAAAGGAGCATTTGGCTTGGATGAAGAAGTGCTTTTTGATTTGCATTCTAAATTTGGAGTAAGCATTGATTTCCTTTAGGTCAGTGGGGAGAGCTTGCCAAAGTGTAGCTGCAGGAGAGAATGTATTCACAGTGCTGTGGACTTTGGTTCTAAGGTTAATGACAGTAGATTTGCCTTGTGAGTAAGTGTCTCAGGTTGTATGAGGAGATTTTTTTTAGGAAGTCTAACTACAAAGGGAGCAAATACATGGCGTTGGACTACATTGTAGAATTAGGATGCTAACAGTAGATTGATTGTTACTGTTAAAGTGACACCCCCGGACCCATGTGAAAAAAATGGGAAAAAGGATGGATGGATCCTAACATTAGGTTAGATCTTTGTTTTATGAGCAGCCATGTGACTTTTTCCAAAATTAGATCTGTGTTTTATCGGTAGCCATGTGACTTTTTCCAAAATTAGATCTTTGTTTTATGGGCAGCCATGTGACTTTTTCCAAAATTAGATCTTTGTTTTATCGGTAGCCATGTGGCTTTTTCCTAGGGTGATACAGTGATGTCACAGAGAGGTCAGTTTGAAATGAAATGGCAGATGCTGTTAGAGATTGTCTGGAGTGTGGTAGTGTTTTTCTTGGAGGCAGAAGTGAAAATTAGAAGTCTATATTCAAATTGAGGAAGGAGAACTCCTTTGCCAGTGGCTGCTCTGGCTGGTTGTGATTGACAATGGGAGATTTCTTTGGCCCAGAATAGGAGAAAGTGTGTTTTTCTCTCACTTTGTCTATGTGGAAATGGAAGTTAGTGACTGATCAAGCCATAATCCTAGGTATTTGAAGGTGGAGGTTGTTTCTAAGAAATGGTTATATAAGTCAAAGATAGTTAAAGAGTCTGGTGCTTAATCAATTTTCTTTGGAGTTCCAAAAAGCATAGTTTTGGTGGGGTTGGGGAGTATTTCATGGTTTATGAGCCATTGGTGGAGGTCATGTAAGTCTGACTGGAGTTGGCATTGAATGTCGGTGTGACAGTGACCTGACTGGTAAATGACCATGTCATCAGCACAGAAGATAAGAGGGAGATGAAGGGGGTCACAAGAAAGTTTTTAATGACTATGGATCCTTGTGGTACACCTTTGGTAATAGGTGCAGATTCTAATTGGGAGGGTCCTATTTTAACTCTGAAGAGGCAGCTACATCCTTGTCCCTGTGCATAAACAAGAGAAGGTGTGGATAGTTCAAATAAGCAGAATTTAGAGTTATTTCTAGCACAGTTGTGGAGTATGTATGATCTAAATATGGCTTTATTTCCTGCAATATAAAACACAGCTGTCTCATAACCATACTCCACCTGACATTGACTTATATAGTTTACATTGTTCAAATGTTAGTTGAGAAAATGGCCCCTAGCCATGAGGTCATGTTAAGAGACATCAAGCATGTCCAAAGCATGACAAGGCTTCTTTGGTAAACATTCTGTTAACATTTTGCACACTATGGCACACATTTTGCTATTGTGATACATATGCTTCCTGCTTAATACCTCTGACATGGCATTAACTATAGCATTGTAAGCAGACCCTTAAGGTATTTTCTTACAATTTAGTTTAGTTAGTTGTGCACTGTAAGAGACAGAACTGATATATAACATGGATACAGGTTGCTTTATCAAAGACATTTTGATTTCTTGGCTGAGTACCATTTCTGTTTTAAGCTGTGTATTCAAGTTTCCATTTCATGCTGTACTTTCCTGAGGCCTTGTACTATTTAACCTTTATGTTGCTTCTTTTGTTGACAGGCTGTTTCTGTTCCACATATCATTTATTTAGAAGTGAATTGTGGATGCAATGCAATATTTCATTACTGTTTTAAATCTCTTGCGACCACATACTTTAAAGTTAATTTAATACACATCACGCATCCCTGTCAGATTAGATAGCAAACCTACCCACTTAGTAATAATCTGGAGGGTACACTAGTCCTTGTCAGTCAACAGTTTAGTACTGTTTTCTGGGGGGAAGGCCTTCTCTAAATATTGCCCTTCCAACTGGAATCGCCTACTAACAGAGACTACAGAACAACAGTCAGTCAAGACATTTAAAACAGATTAAAATGCCATTTCATAGGTTCATAGGTTCATACGTGTGCACTAGGCCAACGTCCCTGGAGCCTTTACAAGCCTAGCCCATAGAAGTGCCCTGGCATCATGCTGCCATTAGCTGCCAGTGCCTCTATCAAGTAGAGCCACTGGAGTGATCCCCGGGGTGAACTTTCTATTTCCCATCCACTCATCAAGATTTCTCTTGAAAAGGGCCAGTGAGGTGCTCTGCTTGACATGTATGGGAAGTCTATTCCCTAGCATGAGCAGTCTCTGGTTTATGAACCTGTCCCCTGCAGCATGTTCTGTTGATTGTGGTAATGAGGTTGAGGTCCCTGGAGCATGTGGTGCGGAGGGATTGAGATTTCTTTAGGTGTAACATTTCTAACAGGGCTGGGTTAGACATGGCTTTGTAAGTCAAGCAGAGATCACCTCTTAATAGATGATATGAGACAGAGAAAAGCTGGAGTTTTTTTAGTCTGTCCATGTAGGGCAGTTTAAGGCCTAGGATCCTCTTTGTGACATACTTTTGTGGCTTTTCCAGCTGTTGCAGGTGTTTAGTGAGGTACATTCCAAATGGGGCATTATACTCGATGATTGGTCTAATGAGGAAAGAGTAGAGAGAGCTGATGACCTCTTTCTTCCTGGATGCAAAACCCTTAGTAATGAGATGTGCCACATAGAAGGACTTTCTGACCACAGTGGCAATGTGGTGGTCTAAGGAGCGATTGCTGTCAACCTGTATCCCCAGATCTCTTATAACGCCTTCAGTGTTCAGTGGGCTACCATCAATGTAGTAATTAGAAGGAACTGAGTTTTTCCCAAAGGGAATGACGGTGGACCTTTTGGTATTAAGCTTAAGCCCAAGGTTTCAACACCAGTCGTTGGGCTCAGTGAGGCCTTTCAGTAGGATGTCTACATCACTTGGAGAGTTAATAATGGCTCCCAGCTTGCAATCGTCGGTGAGCTTGGACAGCCAGAGTCACTCTGTGTTGGCCTGGACTTCTGAGAAGTAGATGCCAAACAGGAGAGGACCCATGACCGATCCCTGTGGGACTCCACTCGTGACTGGTCAGCAGTCTGACTTGGAGTCTGCTAATTTCACACTGTGGGTTCTATCTGTGAGCCAGTTTGAAACCCACCTAGTGATATAGGGGTTGATGCCTAGTTTGGTGAGTCTGTCAATAATTCCTGAGTGGGGAATGGTATCAACCGCCTTGGCCAGATCAAGGTAGGTTGTATGAACTGCCTTGCCACATCCACAGCTTTGGTGACTGACTCAGAGAAGTCAACCAGGTTGAGCAGGCATGATCTACCCTTCACAAAACCAAATTACGCGGGCTCCAGAGTTTGGAGATTCCTTATATCCTTGTTAATTAGGTCCATGATGATGTGCTCCATAACCTTACATATCAGTCTCGTCAGGTTAATGGGGGGATAATTCCCAGGGTCTGTAGTTACTCCCCCTTTATGGGGAGGGATTACTGTAGCAGTGCACCATTCTGTAGGGACAAAGCCCGAGGTGAGGCTGTAATTGAACAGGGCACACAGGTCTGGTGCCAGTTCACTTTGTAGTTCACATAGAATGCAGCCAGGAATATTGTTGGGTTCCATGAAAGCTGTATTCTTGGCCATGGACAATGCAGCTTTAACCTGTGCTGCAGTAATGCTGGGTGCCTGGCATTCTTCCAGTATTGTGATTGGTCCTTTAGGGGGGAGAGAGGGGTAAAGTTGGCACTGAATCTGTCGGCCAGTATGTTGACAGTGTCTGTTGGCTCAGTATAGGCAGTACCATTGTGCAGTAACTTAGAGTAAATCTGGGTATTGCCGTGGAGATTCTTAATATAACTGTAGAAGACTTTGTGGTTGTTTTTAGTGTCTGCCCCAATTCTGCCTTCATAGCTAGCTTTAGAGGTTTTGATGAAGGATCTCATTTTTTTGTTGAGGCTAATAAGGGAGTTTTCCAGTCTTGGGACTTCACCTTTTTCTGCAACAGTTTCTTCCTTCTGTTGTAGAGTTTGTTAATGGCAGGGGACCACCAGATTGGCTTCCTTATTTTTGGAGGAGAGCATCTTGGTTCTGTTGGGTATGGCTAGTTCAATGCATTTATGTATGTGTTCGTACAGTATGATTCCGCAATCATGCACATTTTTTCCATTTGCATGGGTGCCATGAAGTTAGCCACCTCTGTTTTTAGGACCCCAAAGTCATGGTGGTCACCTATGCTGGTGGTGTAGGTGAAATGTGGATTTCCACGGTAATTAGTTTGTGGTTGGATCTAACTAGGGAGGAATTGACTATTGGTGTTGAGCAACGGTTGCCCAAGTTAATAATAGTCAGGTCAAGGATGTTGCTTCATCTAGTGGGGGTAAGAGTAAAGCTGTTTGCTTTCACTTTCAAGATAATGGATAGTAGTAAAGACATGCTGCCAGCAAAATTAATTATTTGAATGGCTCTCCTTTCATTACCTTGGCACATTGGAACTCACATGCACTGCCCTATTCTAAATAATGACTGTACCTCTGTGTTGCAAATAGCAACTTATCAACTGTTTGCTCATTTCCTTCTGTATTGCACATATTAACTATTTTTTTATTTATGTTGCATGTTGCATTTTTTATTTATGTTGTCCATTGCTTCTCTTGACAAGGGTCATGCCTGAAAAGGTTCTGGTGAGCAGCCTGCTTGTCTATTACATGACACACTTTACTGTTCCTTCCTATTACTCCTTCTAATGCTATATAATTCAGGGTCCTTCTTTTAACCACTATTGTATTTTCAGTGTGTTTCATCACTACACTGTGTTGTAGTGCATTTGCTCAATGGACTGCACCAAATTTGCCCACCCCAAACATCCCTGTACAGAGGAACCCCCCCCCTTCATCAACTTAATTATAATCATCTCCAAGGTTGTTCCAGCTGAAAAGAATAGATACATTGGCTTCAGAGTGATAGCAGCTCAGAGACGAGAACTGATCTCAATACCAAACATGCAGAAACTGGAATTCATGCAACTGGTTTTCAAAAATCCCTTTGACTTTCATTTGAATGCATGAACTGTGGAATTATCTTTCCTGACTAGCTTAGAGTACTCTGCAAATTAAGCCAGTCAAGTGGTACAGGACAGGATTCCATCTATACAACATGTAAATGTTCATTTAGTTATCAGTCTTAGTTTCCCCAAGACCAGCCAGGTGAAGGAAAGTATCTAATGATATGCAAAAAACAATAGAAAGAAGCACCAAAAAAAAGGTTGGATACCCAGCAAATCACTTTATTTCACAAAAAACAGCAGTCAAGTGCTTTCATCTAGCCAAAAGACTTTTTCAGAACTGCCATAGTAACCAAAAACACCATTGAAATACACACATTCAAAAAGTCATATGACATTATTGACCAATAAAAAATGAAAATGAAATTGTAATTGTAAAGCAATTAATGGTGAAACTGAGGTTGACCTTTTCTCATAATGATCTGCTTAAATAAATTAAATGGTGTTTTTAGTTAATATGGTAGTTCTGAAGAAGACTTTTCGCTAGACGAAAGCACTTGACTGCTGTTTTTTGTGGAATAAAGTGGTTTGCTGGGTATCCAACCATTTTTTTTTGGTGCTTCTTTCTATTGTTTTTTTGGTGTTTGGTTAGATTGGTGAACAGCTAATGGCATGTTCTGCTTCCTCAGGAGGAGTGCTGTGGGACATACAACTATGTGACTGCCCCCTGCTGGAGACTAGTGGCACTTCAGCATATGAGGAACTAGCAACACAACTCACAATGTCAAACATCATATTAAGCATGCGGTCATGGAAGCCCACACACACACATCCCACTCCCCCACAGAGGAGAGAAAGTAGAGCAACTGAAGTACAGGAGGTTATGGATGAGAGAAAGACATCTAAAAAAGAGAAAGGTGTAGTGAATGGTAAAAATACATTTAAAGAAGATAAGTGCATCAGAAAATGCAGAATTAAAGGGAAATAATTCTACAAATGCAGGACACTGTGGCAGTCCGAAGTGTTGTGATGGAACTAAAAGAACCTTCATTCAGCACCATCCATTATATGTCGGTCTAAGGCCCTTTTACAAAATGTTTCCAAAACTCTTAGGGGAAATACCTCAGAAACCAAATGGGAATAAAAAGAGCATTGGCAGGAGCTGTTTGTGTGAGATCAGTGGGGGTTACAAGGGACTAAAGCCAAAACTGTGCAATAAGCTGACATAAAAGGTGTCATTTTATATAATGTTTTGACTGTGCTGTACTCAAAAATATTTATGTATCTTTCTATAGCTATATCCATACCTCCCAACTTGGATTTTTGCCTCAAATTTTCAGCCCATTTTTCATAAAATTGTGGGTTTCTGGAAAATTAGTGGCAAATCATTAAAGAGTGAAGTTAGAAAATTATGACAGAAATTTGAGTTTCATACTTCCCACCCTTCAAGAAATTCATGCTAATGCCAAACCTGTTATTCTCTTGACTTTCTAAGTTTGTAAGAGCAATACTTAATACTTAAAAATTGTCCTTATTTTGGGGCCTTTGTCCCACTTTTATTTATGTTTTTTTCCAGATTTCTTGTTTTAAGAGGTTGAGAGATATGGCTATATCTTTCTATCTAGCGATATATATGTTAAGATATATCGACAAACTTCACATAGTTGATTAACATGGGTAGCAGCCATGTGCAGGCTGTGGGTGATTCAAAGGTAATGTGTGATGTATATCTCCTTAACTGTGAGAGGCCCCCTTACTGCAGACTCCTAAATATTAGGACACTGCAATTGTGTAGTAGTTATCTGTGAAAATATGATTCCCACTTATAATGCATATATGCACACACATGCGTACATATATATATATATATATATATATATATATATATATATATATATATATATATATATATATTTATATATACACACACACACAGACACACACACATTATATATGGATGCATAGTGGAACAATGAATCACATTGCTGCCTCACAATAAGAGGTTCTCCAGGTCAGTTCTTAGTTGAGGTGCCTTCTCTGTAGAGTCTAAATGACCTCCCTGTGTTCAGTTGTGTTTTCTCCAGGTGCTCTGGCTTCATCCCACATTCCAAAGACATAAAGTAGGTGGATTGGACGCTCTAATTTGGCCCAGAGGTGTGTGCATGTGTGTGTGCGTGTGTGTGTGTGTGTGTGTGTGTGTGTGTGTGTGTGTGTGTGTGTGTGTGTGTGTAAGAGAAGAACAACCTAGGCAGGGCTATCAACCTTGGATCTAGATGATTGTCACCGTTGAAGCGGCACCCCGACCTCATCTTAAAAAATGAGAAACTGTGAGATCACACCACCCAGGAAAAGGAGAAATCCCAGCAGTTTATCTTTCCATGAAAAAGTCAGACGGTTGCACACTAGTTATCACAAAAATGAGCGTCAGTCATTCATGCTTCAAAAACGAGCTGGCTGTCTCATCTCTCTCTCTCTCTCTCGATATATATATATATATATATATATATATATATATATATATATATATATATATATATGGGTCTACTTTAAAACACCGACAGGCAAAACACCGAAGACGAGAACACCGAGACTGGAAGATCGACAACTGAGATGACCGACAGTTTAAAAGCACGAAACTTCACATGCCCGACAAACCACAGTACCAACAATCAACAAAACAAAACAAATACCTTTTCTGAAAAACACACACACAACACAAGCACAACAAAAAACTTAAAAACCTACACTAAACCTTACATACACAACTATCTATGCACTAACCTTAACCCAAACCCTAACCCTAAGGTCCGTCACTATCACACACTCACCTAACCCGCGCCCTAACCCTAACTCACTTAACCCGCCCCTATCCCTAAAGTCTGCCACTATTGCACACTTAACTTACCCGCACCTTAACCCTAACTCATTTAACCCGCCCCTAACCCTAAAGTCTGTCACTATCGCACACTTACCTTGACATGTCAGTGTTCTCAGTGTCGGGCTTTTAAACTGTCGGTCATCTCAGTTGTCGATCTTCCGGTCTCGGTGTTCTCGAGGTCGGTGTTTTGAGTGTCAGTGTTTTAAAGTAGACCCATAGATATATATATATATATATATATATATATATATATAAAACAATATATCATACATGGCACAGTCTTTGCTTTGCAAGTATTTTTAGTTTTAGGAGCATCATCCATTCTGCTTATTTGTACTGTTAACTGTTATCTCAATTTAGTAACAACACAAGATGTCTAGGAAATTGGGATGTTTATTGATCATTTTTGATATGTTAAATTTTGTAACAAAAGTCTTCTGTTGATGCATTACCTGCAACATAACAGATAAAATATGCAAAGCATATCATCTATTAGAAAACCCCACCTGAATATTAACTGAAACTCTGCTGCAGTAGCAAAGCTCATGATACTGATCTCTGTGGTGTTAATCTGGTCAGAAAATCCCATTCATTGTGCCCTTTCAAATTAAATGAACATATGTAATGTCATACAGTTAAAATGACAAAATGTACTTGTTCAGACACAGAGATAAACCTCATCACACCCTCCATGTATTTGGGGGGGGGGGGTGCAGCCCCTTCCCCACAAGCACATGCCAAAAGGTAAAGATTCTAGTTCAAATGTAAAGGTTCTAGTTCTAAGGTCAGAAAACATCAGGGAAGAATAATCATCATTCCCAAGGTTTCCTGACCTCACAGATGTATTTCTAGCTTTCGTACATTTGGTGAATTCAGCGTCAGTACAGTTAACTGAACCCACCCAGCTGAGATTGATTATCTCGCTCACAGTTCTGTTCTGCTGACAGCGGTCATGCGACTTATTTTTGTTGTACTTCTCTGTCTGTAAAACTAAAGTAAATGGCACATTTTAAGTCATAGAATGAGTAAGCCTGATATGATGTTGCGGACATGTCCACACAGTTTGAGCTTTTCTTAGTACCTCTTCAGGAGACTGCACCCAAAAATGGAATATGGCAGTCATTGTACAATAATTCTGTATTTCATTGCAGAGCTGTTCCCAGTAGCTAACACATCTGAAATGCAACCAAGAAATGTATTGTTGTGGCATGGTGAAATCTGTGTCAGAGTGCTAGGAAAAATGTAAATCCTGTTGAAGCACTTTAGCACTAAATAAGCATGATATACCTGGTGCCTGCCCTGAAATTTGTGAAAAAGCAGTTCAGATTTTTGAAAAGTAGTTATCGTTGTTTATGAAATATATAAAAATGTCTGAAGTTAACAGCAGACTTTAGAATAATGCAGATTTAGTTTAATTCTTACAAGACCTGCACTGTTAATTACAGAAATCACATCCTTTATATTTAAGCATTTGCAAGAACTGCTTTTGTTAACAGTTTTGGCATTTCAGTCTTGAAATTTATGTAATTCTCTGAAATATCATTTTGCATTCAATCTGTCTTTTTCTTTCTTGACAGAAATCCTCCTTGATACAACTACAGCAACATCTGAGATTGGCTGGACCTCATACCCCTCATCAGGGGTGAGTTCTTTTGTTTATAATTACATTTTCATTAGGACTGTGCATTCCTTCTTACTGTTATGTTAAAAATCTACAGCTAGCCAATACCGCATCACAAGGATCTGCTTTCCTGAGAGTCTTACTTTGCTTACCTCACCCTATTTGGTAGTGTACCTAATGGAGCAGCTTGAGTCAAAGAATACAATTCTTCTATTTAATTCAGCAGCTAGACTGAGAAGGGAAAACACATATACATGGGTTTTTCAAAAAGGGAATGCAATGAATTTTGGATGCTTGGTGGTAGTCTTACCTCATCCAAGCTTGAAGAGTAAATAATAGATTACAAAGTATTTTCTGATGTAAAATGTGTAGTAATGGTGGTACTATACACTGCAGAATCTATGATTACCTAAATCTAGTCCATTTTAGCCTTAGACTCTATGTGCTTAGATATTCTTAAAACCTTAGTGTATATATTAATGATGCTAATATTTAAGGAAATGTAACATTTGAAAACTTTCCATGAATTTTATTGCATATGTAGTGAAGGTTTAAACAATACAGAATAGTGTATTTTTCAGTTCAGGTTTTAGACACCTATGAAAGCAGAGTTGTTGCTATTTTTTATTGAATTATTCTAACTGTAAAAGCCTTATTATTTTTATTTATTTATTGACATTTGTTAACCAGGTTAGTCCAACTGAGCCAGAGGCCCATTTTCAGTGGAGACCCCAGGGGTGAGAAGCTCCAGAAGTATTACATATTTTTGCAATAAAAATCAAATCAAAAATAAAAAATAAGAGTAAAAAATTAAAACCACCATAAAACATAATAAGAAAATCAATAGTTAAAGAATATCTGTACGTAGAATAGGTTAAATAACAATTGACAGGCCTAGAGAATATCACACATGAAGTACATACAAATAGAAGAAACATTCAGACCACCTTATGCAGTCTGTTTACATTTTCTTCAGTATAAAAGAGCTGAAAAGCAATATTTTAAGTGTTCAAAGTTCAAATACTTATATGAGGTGAATGAATGGAGATTTCAGTTCCAACTGAGAGGCATGGTGTTGAAAGAAACGGACAGACTTAACTAGACACATACATATATATATATATATATATATATCTATATAGTGGAAAGGTGGTAGAAATCAAAATGGCTGAACAAGTATGCCAAAGAGTATTTATGATAAATATCAGAAGCAAGGAGGAAGCAAATGAGAAACATTAAATGAAAATGCAAAAGGATCTTGAGATAACTTGGAAGAGCAGACAAAACACAGGAATATGAGGGTCTGTATTAGAACACTGAGCGTTCAAAATTTAGAGTGTTCTACTATCGACCCGTTTCGAAGAAACAGAAAACCAATTTTTTTTCCTAGGGAAAGAATTCGGTTGTCCGTTTTTGTTGCTTTGGTATTTTCAGTGCTATGGTGGAAAGTTACGGGTCAGGTTCAGGTAAGTGTGCGATTGTGTGGACGTGAGGTTTAGGGCAGATTAGGTGAGTTAGAGTTAGGACATGAGTCAGGTAAGTGTGCGATTGTGTGGACATGAGGTTTAGGGCAGATTAGATGAGTTAGAGTTAGGACGCGAGTCAGGTAAGTGTGCGATTGTGTGGACTTGAGGGTTAGGGCGGGGTAGGTGAGTTAGGGTTAGGGTGCGGGTGAGGTGACTCTGCAATAGTGCGGACCTTAGGGTTAGGGTTTGGGTTAAGGTAAGTGGATAGTTAGTGGTGTATGTACAGTTTAGTGTACGGTTAGGTGTAAGAGTTTAGGTGTATGTGTGTGGATTGCTGTTTGTTTGGTGTGCTTATGTTGTATGTATGTGTTTTGGAACAGCAATTTTTTTTTCCCTAGGAAAAAATTCGCTGTTCTGAATGTTCAGTGTTTTAAATTTTTGATTCATAGGGTTCGATATTAGAACACTCGAAATTTTGAATGTTCGGTGTTCTAATATAGACCCAAATATCTGAATATGAGAGGTCAGATAAAAGAAGCAGGAAGGCAAAGCAAAATATAGTGCTGAGATGATAAATCATCATGTGCAATATAATGTACATGTAATGTAGAGTGTCAGGCGAGTGTTTAGTGATGAGAAGGCAGACACATCCATATAACATAAATTTGTTCAGAAATCTAGTCATTCTGGAAGAGGATGCTGAGCAAGTGTGGATTTGTACTGGTTATTGTTTTACCGTGATTGGATGAACTAATTTTGTGAGGTCGATGGTTGTGGGACATTTTCTTGTGCCAGACAAGGATGCTGGGCGTAGTGGTGAGTGATGCTAGACTAGTGCTTCTGGGAAGTGCAGAATAAGAAGGGTGCAGACTGAGGGGGAGTGGTTAAAGGCTGTGAAGAGATACATAATGAATGGAAGGCTGTTTTCAGAGGGCAAGCTTAAGTGTAGAAAAGAGTTTGCTGACAAAAGGAGGTATTGCTGCAAGCTAAGTAGGGAGAGGTAGGGTGGTGAAGGCACATGGGGGATTGGTAAGGAAGGCAGTCATGAAACAGGTCGGACTGTAATCAGTAGTTTCTCTGAACAGAGAGTTTGTTAAAGTTAAGCAAGGATTTAAGTATTTAGCATTGTTATGTACACCTTTAAGAGAGTGCTAGGAAAGAGCATGTGTTTTGAATTTATTGAGTGTATGAAATGTCTTGGATGTGTTAATTCATTGTGAAGGGATCTGCTGCCCATTGGGAATCTTGTTGTATGGCATGTCTGATACATTGGTAGCCTCTTTAAGGTGTATTATAAAATTTTTATTTTGTGCTTAAAAATATGAAATAGAATACACAAAATCAAGGTTGTGGGAATTATTCCATGCTATAATAGATAAGCATTTTTGGATTATAAATAATATGAACTTGTAGTTAGCACAGAGAATTAAAGTTGTTGCTGAACTGTTAACTATCTGCTTCCTGTAGTTCATCATTTTATTCTTCGGCCTAAGTTTTCCTGCTGTGTGACACTGAGCAAGTAGCTTTAATGAACAGGCAGAGTTTGAAAATATAGATATGGATCAGTGCTCTACTCCATTTATAAACTAAATAACATGAAATAATAGTATTGGTATCTTAGCTATTAGTTTAAAAGAGATACATTGTATGTACAAAAGAACTCTTAAGTGCTTCTCCAGTTAACAATTAACAAGAAAATAATTGCATTGGCTAGATATTTACATTATGTACCATGGGAAAAATTGTTAGTAAATGACAGATTGAAAAAGAAAACACATTAATACCAAATTTATGATAATAGGGTTTACAAAATGAAGCCATCCAAGCAATGTGAAGAAATGAGGTTTCAGCTCTTTTCACTCTACTGTGGCAATGACCTGGGTCAGGGGAGGACACCCAGTAAGAAAAAATCTTAAGTCAAGAAGTACTGATGCCTGTTTACAGCAAAGAGTTACCCCAAGGAGATGCATGGGGCAAGTGATGGTACCAATACAGGAAGTGTGCTACAAGCTTACATATACTGAAAGCAGCATTTGTATGTGTGGTGGGTATCCTAATAACCTTAAATTGGGTGGGAGAAGTAACAAGAAAGTGTAGCTTATGCATTTGTTTCTTTTAATGAGAGCGCCAATGATATACAAAGTGGCTAATGTCCATCTGCAAAATGATACGACTAAAACTTTCAAACAGAAAACAAAGTTTAAAGACATGTACCAAAAACCATGAAGTAATACTTCATACATTTGCTTAAATTTTCATGAACAATGTTCACAGAAGGTAAACAGAGTACAGCATAAATCACGAGCATTTCTCCATTTGTGCCATATTACAAAGGCATTTTACTGCATTCATGTAACTGGAATGCTTGCCTGCCCTAACATCTTATTTAAAGCTCTTCATCTGTAAGATCTGCCTGTTACCATTGTTTTATTATTTACTTTTATATCTATAGTGGATGAGACAAATGGCACCATACATCATGATTTATTTGTTTAAGTATGGAAGCATCTTTTATGTAAACATTATGCAGCACACATTTTTTTCTGAATTTTGTAGTCTCCTGTTTATTCAAGTCATTTTTAGAGATATGGAAGGTTTTAGTTTTTAACATTTTAACATTTACTACAGTGTGTAGATGTGAGAAATTTGATGAACACTAAATATGGCTCTATTTCTTATTTAAATACACAATAACAAATTATAAGCTCCTGTAATAGCCATTACAAGACGTTTAACAACAAAGGTAAATGCTAGTGACTAGAACATGGAGCATTATTTATCAAGACCAGAAAGACTCACTAGATATGGTTTGGTTAAACGTTTGGATAATCGGTCTATTGCAGGATGCAGACACACGCACCACACAATCATGCATACATGGCAAATACACCTATGGACACATCTGAAAATTTACATTGTGCTGCTTCTAGTCCCTATTCTATTAGGCAAGCACTTTTTAAAAATTTATTTATTTATGTGTTTTAATAACCATTTGTTAACCAGGGCAAAATGCTGAGCCACATGGAGCTTTTTCAGGCTCAGCTTGGAAAAAATCTAAATAAATTGTTGAAAAGTGAATAGAAAAGCAATACCAAAAGCAGTGGGCCTGATTCTAAAAGATATGCTCTCAGTTTAAGTGACCACAGCAGCTTTTGATATAAAGATAATTTTTTAAGTTATTTTTTAAAGTGTTTGGTATAATGGTTCTTTCAGCTGAGGATACACCGACTACTGGTGCTGTTTGGGAAAAGATTTGTGCAGATGTTGAGGATAATGGTGCTGTTGTGTTAAGTAGAATGTTCAAAGAACACCATCATACTATGAGCTACTTTAAAAATTTCACACAGCTGCAGTCTGTTGCTGAGACTGCATCTGCTGAGGAGATTGCAGCCCTGGCTGAGGTTCGAGTTCATGGGAAGAAAGTTTTCTCAGCCTTGAATGATATGGTGCCACACTTAAACAATGTGGATGCTTTAAAAGAAACTATTGCTCCATTAGCCAAGAAGCATGCTACAGAGCTTAAAGTAGATGTGAAGGACTTTGGGATAATATTTGAAAATCTGTTGGAGCTTATCAGAGAGAAGCAAGGTGCAGATGTCAAAGTGGCCTTTAAGAAAGTGACAGATCTAATATATGAAGAAATAAAAACTGCATATTGATGCACTGTGTAGTCCAGTTTAAATAAAACATTTCAAAAACTGAAATCTGGTCTGAATTGAGGATTAATTGTCTTAAGTCCCACCCATCTGGCTTGTGTACACAAAGATTGAGCAGTGTTAAAACCTCCCTTTGGGGTGCAGAAGAGATGTGACAAGTCTGCTTATCAAGTACTTGATTTAGGGTCTATGCAGAGATGTAGCTTAAACTGGTGTATGTGTTCATGTGGTAATGTTTCTTAGGGGTATTGGATTTCAGTTGCTCTAGACTGAAGAAAAAAATGGTTCAGTAAGACAGTTGTGATTTGTGGAAGAAGTTCCCAGTCATGTTTTGGACGACCTGCATAAATATTGGATTTTAGCACCTTTAAGCATTAATTGCAAGAAGATGGTTGGAAAATTTTAGTGCAAGATAGAACATTAATCTGAGATGTTGCCTGGTTATGTTCATATTTAATGATCAAAAAGCCTTCTCTGTGTTTGGGGTGACTAATATGGCTCTACAAACCTAACAAGGGTCATGGTCTCTTGGGATTGCCAGAGGCAATTCACACCTTTCTATGGCTTAACTGCTCTTGTCTCTGCTTAGGACTTATTGTAATATCAACAATGGTTGAGCTGATAGAAATGGCTGGTAAAAAGCTGGCTCCTTCGATCACCCCTCTGCCTATCGATAGGGCTGAAGAAGCATTTGGGGGGTCCTTGTGAGGCTAGGTCTTTTGCTTCTCAAAATTGCAAATGAGAAGTAATGGCTCGCACTCTGACCAGAAACCTAGCTTCTGGTAGTTGCCTTGGGCACTGAATTATGGGCAGTACAAGGCCATTACACAAAATAGATAGGGGAAAATTTGAGGGTGTCCCTGTGCTCCTGGAAGGAAGTTTTGTTTTTTGGGAAAACATCTTTGTGAGAGAGCTGTCCACCCATGTTGTATATGTGTGAAGGTAACCACTACATGATGTGAAGCTGCTATTAATGGAAGCCTATAAGAAAGACCATATGAGTGGAACCCTTTCAGTCTAGGTATGAACCCCAGGAAGATGAGCATTACTGAAGCTATGTCCTGACTGGAAGAGAGCTAGAAAAAAAGGGGGGTTGGGAGGGTGGCCTAATGGTTAAGGTGTTTGCCTTACAAACACAAGGTGCAGGGTTTGAGCCTCACAAGGGAAAATTGGCTAGGTTTAAAATGGCTCACAAGGGCAGTTAGCTTAGTACTAATCTATGAACCTATGACCCTATGAACTTAAAATGAGGGCAGGTCTTTTGGAATCTGTCCCCTGGTGTAAGCTTGTTTATAGATAGGCCTTACACCAAAGTAAGTCAGTTACACCGGGGGTCAGGGGTCCGAATGGAGAGATGAAAAGTCAACAAGCAAAGGAAAGTCGTAATGCTGAAATTGAATTCATCCTCAAGTATTGGTGAGTACCTTCACGAGGTGAACCCTGTTTTTACAAAATCTCACCAAGGCGACACTGATATACAGACTGTATTTATATAGCCTATATCATGGACAGAAGTAGGTTAAAAACTAAAAAAGACTGCTGGGTGTACAAGACCCAGGATAAAAAAGTGCCCAACACTGGTAGGTGCACTGGTGCCAGGACTGGAAAAGATGACAGTGTAGAATCCTCAAAATATGGAAACATTCCTACAATGGGGCCAGACCAAGACCAGGCCCAGGAAGAGGATAGCCCCCCCCCCCCCCGTTGTAGCAAGAAATAGCAGTCCACAAAAAACATAGAATAGCCATAAAGAAGATAAAGTGGACTATTGAGGATAAGAAAGAAATTATGTATTGTTACTATTATGCAAAAAGCCGAGAATTTCCAGACACAATATATACAATAAGATTAAGAGAGAAATTAGAGGAAAGAAAAATACTTCCGCAAGAAGAACTTTCAGAAGCTTCAGATGAAAATTTGTGTTCATTAATACAACAGATTTGTGAAAAACAGTATATAGATCAAGAAACCTTGACCTGTTTGGAAAAAGAAGCATCTGAGTAAGTGCAAAAATATAAACAACAAACCAAGAGATATTTGAATAGTATAAAAAAGAAATATGGACATGGGAAAGAAAAAGAGAGAGATTTGATATGGTGCAGTATTTATGCAAAGGAGAAAGCCAAATTAATCAATGTGAAGAAGGTAGTCCCAAAGATATTCGAAGAGAAATACAGGCAAAAGCATCCAGATATGGAAAATTTCACAATAAGGAAATAACATCACAAAGATGGAACATAGAAAAGAAGATTAGTAAAGCAGATGTTAAAAAAAATAGAAGCTGAAGTTATGGAGTGCCTGCAAAGTGAAGGATTTGGTGTAGAAGGCCTAGCACAGGTTACATCACAGTAGGATGGAGTGAGTCCCCAAAGTAGGGAGAAACAGGAAGATCAGGAAACATCTGAGGAAGACATATGGGCATGGGAAAGATAAAGAGATTTTAATATAGTGTAATATTTATGCAAAGGAGAAAACAAAACTAATCAATACAAAAGAGCAGCACCAAAGATATTTGAAGGGAAATACAGGCAAAGGAATCCAGACATGGATAGCTTTACAAAAGAAAAAATAAGAAGACAAAGAAGAAAAGTAGAAAAGGAGATAAGTAATGGAAAAGTTAAAGAAATAGAAACTGAGGTCATGGAGTACCTGCAAAGTGAAGGATTCAGTGTAGAATATCTAACTCAGAAAGCACCACAACAGGATAGAGCAATGGATATCCAAATTAACAGGGAAATCAGTGGAACAGGAAGCAATTGGTCAGGTGCCATATAAAGATAATTTGGAGCCTTCCACAGGAAACCAGTTAAAACATTCACTTGAAGCTAGACACCAAGGGAAGGAACAGGAAACTGTGGAAACTCTGATGCAGTCAATGTTGAGGAATAATAGGCCAGTAAGTTCCCATATGATAGAGCAATGCATGGCACGGGATGAAGTTGAAGAGAATGTGCCATAGGAATATGCTATAGAATTTTCTATAGAATGCCCACAGGAATTGGAAAACAAGGGATGTGCCCTTAGTTTGGAAGAAAATGAGCTAAGAGAAGAGTTGCTTGATTTAATAGACATAAACAGATATATCAAGAACAATGAAAGAAATAGACTGCAGAAGGTTAATAAAACCCAAAAAGTCAGAAGTTTAATAAAGCAAATAAACACAGTAATTAGGACTGTTCATAGAGACCCATATGATATAGCAGAAGTAAACAGGATATATTACTGTGCAGCTAAATTAATAATGGATAAAGTTCTACCACAAGAACACAGGGTAGTGAGGGAAAGGAAGGGGAGAAATCAAATACCATCATGGAAATATCGAATAGAGAAAACTATAAAGCAGTTAAGACAAGAAGTGTCACTGTTAGAAGATTATAGAAGAGGGAATAGATCAACAAAAATACTAAGAAAGATAGATGTGATAAAAGATGTGCAGTATTAGAACAGACCAGGATCTATAATGCACTATTGCAAATAACAAACTAAAAATTTCAGCACAGATGGAAAGACTTAGAAGATACGAAAATAAATATAAAGGAAAAGTACAAAATAAGCAGTTTATTGATGATCCAAAAAAGTTTTATAGAGACTTGGGAAAAAGGGTAAAAGGAATTGAAAGACCGCCAAAAAAAGAAGAAATAGATACATTTTGGAGAAGTATCTATGAAGATCATGTGGAACATAACAAATATGCTAAATGGACAGAAGAAGTTAAAGAAAGAATAAGAGGTTCAAACGTACAGGATATGAAATGGGATGAAGTAACAGCCAGAGAGATTGAAACAAAGTTAAGAAAAGCCTTTAATTGGAAAACCCCAGGTCCAGATGCAGTACCTAATTTTTGGCTGAAAGTATTAATATCTTTGCATGAAGATTTAGCCATGAGTAAGAATTCTTTATATGCACACCCCAAACAGACACCAACCTGGTTAACAACAGGAAAAACAATGCTCCTGCTTAAGAGTGAACCTGCAAGCTATCCTAAAAATTATAGACCGATAACTTGCCTTTCGACGACGTATAAACTATACACATGAATTGATGCTGACAGAGTTTATAGTCATTTAGAAGAAAACTCAATTATGGCAGTAGAACAAAAGGGCAATAGAAGAAAGTCATATGGAACAAAGGATCATTTGTTGTTAAATAAAGTCATAGTGGAGAACTGTAAAAAGGGGAAGAATCTAAGTATGGCATGGACTGACTACAAGAAAGCATTTCACAGTACCCCACATTCATGAATAAAAGAGTGCTTAAAAATGTATAAGATACACCCTACACTGATCAACTACATTACAGTGACCATGAAACAGTGGCAGACCACTTTGCAATTAAGCCATGATAAAGGACAAATTATTATCCCAGGGATAAAAATTCAAAGGGGGATATTTCAGGGTGACTCTCTGTCACCGCTGCTATTCTGCCTTGTCCTTAACCCATTAAGCTGTTTACTTAACAGCTTAGGCTATGGCTATAATTTGGCTCCTAGAAAACAACAAAGTGTAAAGACTTCTCATCTTCTCTTTGTCAATGATTTAAAACTGTATAGCTCATCAGATGAGGAAATGAAAGCACAACTGCAAGCTGTCAAAACTTTTTCAGATGATATAAGAATGTCATTTGGTCTTGATAAATGTGCAAAAGCAACCTTTAAAGCAGGAAAACTGCAACGTCAGGAAAACATCAGTTTGGGACAAGAATGTGATAGAAAAGAACTTGATCAAGAGGGAGTTGCTAAATACTTGGGAAATGATGAAGGATCAACAATAAAACATGAATAGATGCAAATAAAACTTAGTAAAGAATATTTCGGAAGACTTAAATTAATCCTGAAAACAGCACTGACATCTAGGAAGAAAATTCAAGCTATAAACCAATTTGCACTTCCAGTCCAAACTTACAGTTTTGGAGTGATTGACTGGTCCCAAAATGTGTTGGATAGATCAGACAGGAAAACAAGAAGGATGCTTCATGCTCACCAAATGATTTATAAAAATCAGTGCATACCATGATTATATATTCCCCGTTCTGAAGGAGGGATGGGCCTCCTTGAAATTGATTATATGTATAGATCTACAATCGTGGGACTCCACACATATCTGCTGACCTCACAAGACCCAAACGTAGTGAAAGTTTTGAAACATGAGGAGAGCAAATCTAAGATGACTTCTCTGCTTAATTTGGCAGATGCATATCAGCATCAAGCAGGAATGGAAATCAAACCAGCAGTGAATAAAAATCAGGCAGCAACGGAATGTGCCAAAAAACAAATGAAAGAATATAAGGTGAAGGACCAGATGAAAAGGCAAGAAATGTGAAAAAAGCATATACATAGTTGCAAGTATAGAAAACTTCTGGAAGAACCTCATGTTGGTCAGGAACAAATGCAGGAATGGTTAAGGAGTGGCGAATTCAACCCAAGAGATGAAAGGTTAATATTGGCAGCCCAAGATAGTGGGCTACGTACATGTTGGTTTACAAAGTCCATTGAGCATGTGGGAGAAACAGACAAATGTAGGATTTGTAAAACCGAATTGGAAACAGTTGCACACCTTGTTGCAGGTTGCAACATACTAATGGCAGAAGGATTGTATATTGAAAGGCATAATAATGTGGCAAGATTGTTGCACTGGGGATTGTGTAAACATTATGGTATTGAAGTGGCTGAAAAACACTGGAAACATGAGCCACAAAGCATCATAGAAAATGATGAAGTTTATATCACATGGAATCACCCATTACCAACAGTTCAAAAGATAGATGCTAGAAAACTGGATATAGTGGTTCAAGAAAAGAAGACAAAAGTAGCATTGACCACTGAAGTCGCCACACCCAGTGACTACAGAGTCTTGCATACAGAGAGACATAAAGTCATAAAATATCAGGATCTGCAGGCAGAAATGAGAGCAATGTGGAAAAAAAGATACGCAGACAGTTCCAACAGTAGTAGAAGCAACGGGTCTTATAAAAAGAATGTACAATCATATTTAGATTTTACCAATCCATGTAACTCCATACGAATTGCAAAAGGAGTTATTACTCGGCACACTGTGGGTGCTCCGAAGAGCACTTTAGGCTGACATCAAAGATTGAAACAATACTAATTTCATGAACTTTAACTGTACTTTGACTTAGGAATGGGGTCCATTCCTGTCATGGTATTAGAAACCCAAAAGGCTTGGAGATATTAAAAGAGAAAAGCGAGAGAATATTTCTCAGAATCAGGGCAAAGTTACACTGAGAGCAACTCTTTTGGAGTCCAGCCCAATATTAATGAAGTCAACAAACAATGTAAGTAAATTTACATATATGCAATCGAATAATTATGTTGCAATATATGTAGGTTAGTATTGTACCTATGATCCAATGTTAGTTTTTTGAACATTTACAATATTTACATTTTTCTACAAGTAAGGGGTTGGGGTGGGTAAAAGTGAGAAGAAAAAGCACAGCAGAGAGGGATCCAAGTAAGGAGTGCTGACTGAAGATAGGACATGTAGAAGCTAAAGAAGAAGGGGGGGTATTAGAAAGGGTGGAATAGTACAAGTTAAAGAAATGGAAGTAAATGCTTTGGGGGGTATACTATTTCATAGGTTCATAGATTAGTACTATGCTAACTGCCTTTTTGGGCCATTTTAAGCCTAGCCAATTATCCCATGTAAAACTTAATCCCTGCATTTTATGTCGGTAAGGTAAACACCTTAACCATTATGCCAACCATCCTGGAATTGAGAATCACGCCCTGTAGTGGTATCTGTGTTTCATTGCCTATAACAGCGAAAAAGATTTGTTGTGATTGGAGATAGGATATGTAGGAGTGGTGACATTGCATTTCTTGTTGTATAGGAGCATCTTGGTAATCAGTGCCTTCTCTGCCTGCAGTTTGCAAAATTGCTGGTAACCATTCCTTTTCCAATGTTACTTCCCATAACCAACATAAGCAATACATGCAAGATACATGAGTACTGCTGCCTGAGTCTTCCATGAAAAAGGATCCTGCACCCAATCGGGATTTGCCTTACTAAGTAAAGGCTTGCTATGCAAAAACTGTTTTCTGAGACCCCAGAATCTTGTTTTCAGTTGTACTCCAGAAGAGCAACCAACATAGTCACGAGAAACAACATACTTAGCATTTACAAAAATGCAGCCACTGAAAATGTAAATGACAACATTTTCCATATCAGGAAATTAATATCTCAGTAATTATTATATAGACAGCATATTTGTAACCATATTTATTTATTTATTTATTGACTTTGTTTACCAGGATAGTCCACTGGGCCAAAAAGAGACCATTTTCACTGGAGGCCTGGGGAGAAAAGCTCCATAAAGTACAAGTAAATATAACAAACATAACAATAAGTTAAATTACACACGGTAACTACAATAATAAGCAAGTTCACTGCAAAGAGAGTATTGTACATAGATGCATGTTAGATATTTTGGTGATATTGTACTTGAAGGCCTCACCTTGCATTTCGCGCAGAAGTGGGTGTGTCGTGAATGATTTGACAACCAGGTCTGCATATGTAATGAGCCATGATTGACATGGCATTCAAACAATGCAAACGAATGGACTATTTTTTGCTAAAAACAAAAGCGCACTCTTGAATTTTAGTTGCTTGTTACATTTTGAAGTGTTTCAGATACAAAAATAGCTTTTTTTCTAAAATAAAAGCCCACTCTTTTTTTTAGAATTTTAGTTGGTTGGTAAGCGATTCAAATACAAAAATAATAGCTTTAGTCAACTAATAAAGGCAACTTAGAAAAAAAAGAACTCTTGCCATTTTCATACCCCCCCCCCCCCAACAAGGACACACCTGCCCAAATAAGGGACTGCCCAGACTAAAGGAAAACTGGTGGTAACCCAAGGTCAGGACAAGAATAAGAAGTGAGCTTATATATATTTATTTTGAAGAAAAAAAATGTATCTCCTGATTAAATCATTAGCTAAAAAGTGACCATGTAGTTTACCGTTTAATTTAAAAGAAAATATACTTTGCAGACAGCCAGATGCATGAATAAAACAAAGTTTCTGAAATGTCTTTTATTTAATAAATACGCATTTCTTTGTTTATATTAAAATAAGAAACAAACAATTGTTCTCGAAGACAACACAAGACGCGTACTAAAAGCCGGACAGTGTATTAGGATTCTTCGAGGGAATACATATTCATTAGTGCCCGATTACGAAACAGCACAGGGGTGGGTTTTGGGCAGGCCTTGCCACTACGCATTTGGTGAGGCCCTCAAGTACAATATCGCCGATATTTTGGTGGAATTCATACAAATATTCAATGTGTGGAAATTGAAAAAGTATACAAGCATAAACGGCTAGTTAAATTGCACACAGTAACTTCAATAATAAGCAAGTTAACTCCAAAGAGATTATTGGACATAGATGCATATTAGATATTTTGGTGTAAGAATAAAAAGAGTAAAAGAATGTAAGTTTTTACAGCAGCAACATCTTCCCTTTGGTAAGTCAGTTATCACAGCAGCTGACAGTGTAGTATGTGCCATTTAATCAGATAAAAATGAATTAGGTTTAATAAAATATCAGACTGAGGTTTGCTCGCATTAGTTACTCATCTGTAGCATCCCTCTAACTTCCATCATAACTCAGCAGGCTGCAGTAAAGAATACATTATGAAATGAGATTATAACTAACTTAAGTAATCGGTTTCATTGTCCCTCAAAAAAACACACAAAAATGCAGTTGTCCTATACTCCTTCAGTGTCTGTTTGTAAGTAGCTTTACATCATAAATCTTTCACTGAAGTTTGTTGCGGACTCATACACCACACTTACAGGTTCATAGGTAAATACTAGCCTATCAGTCCGCAGACTATTACAAGTCTAGCCAATAACCAGAGGTCGTAATCGAATTCAGCACCTTGTATCTGTGAAATAAGGACCTTAATCTCTATGCAGACTCAGCTTGCAGGCCATTACAGGCCAAGGCAATGAGCAGAGGTCAGAACCTAGCTCTGTAGCTTGTATCTGTGAAGTTAAGACTGTACCCATTATGCAAAGCCATGTATGTTGTTTGTTGACAGCACTGTAACATTGTAAGTGCGTGTGTTCCTTTTTTCCTTCACTGTTGTGTAATCATGTTAGTATATTTAAGTAAATGGCTTGCCCCTGCAAAAAATGCTATTGTTAACTGTACTTTTTATGAGTTTAATTTAAAAGATGAAAACAATTGCTGAAACATAACTCACAGTAAAACTATTTGGCTGGAGATAGGAGAAGTCAGAGAAGACCTATGTTCTATTGAGTTCCTGAGTGATGCATCTTGCCTTTGAATAGCTATCCATTCTTCACCCCCATTGTGTCTTCCCCCTGGCCAATACAGCCCTGAGCCCTCAGTTCACTTAAATAGAGCTAATAATGCAGGGTCTTTATGTATGTATGTATGTATGTATGAACTGATGGATGGATATACGTATTTATGTAACTGAGTTAAGTCGACTGATACAAAGACTCACACATAGGCAAAATTATTATAATTGTAAGCAAAAGTACATAACATTGCATAAGGCAAAATACAAATTAAAGCAAAACTAGAAATACTGAAGTTCAATATAATACAAAAGTTATAATAATAATAATAATAATAATAATAATAATAATAATAATAATAATAACAATAATAATAATAATAACAATAATAATAATAATAACAATAACAATAATAATAATAATAATAATAATAACAACAATAATAATAATAATAATAATAATAACAATAATAATAATAACAATAATAATAATAATAATAATAATAATAATAATAATAATAATAATAATAATAATAATAATAATCACAATACAGAGCAACACTCAATAACTGCTATAGGTAATTCATAAATGAGATTTAAATTTTAAGAAGTAGAAAGCTAAGATGATTAGGTTAATGTGTTTTAAAAAGGACAGTGTTGTGAGAGTTAGTTATTCCGTTAAAGACCTAGTATTTGGTTGAAAGTGCTTAATGACTTTTTTTTTGCAATAAAATTATTTACTCATGTTATCCTCCCCTGGTATTTCTGTGGGTTGTTTTTGGTTGGATTTTTTATATACAACCTTAAAGCCTCCCTCTGCAGATGTTTGATTTGCTATAGGTAATTCAAAAATGAGATTTAAATGTAGAAAGCAGAAAGATAAGGTGAAATAAAATAAATATGCAAGGACATCCTACTGAATTTTTGTCCAGGATCTGAGAAGTAGAGATGCTGAGTTAAAGATTGTGTGTCCAAGGAGCTTATCCTTGAAAGAGTTTCCTCGGGGGATACACTGAACAGAAGGGCGAAGGTGAGGTGCAGCACAAAAACAAGAGCTCAGAAAAACATAATTTCACTAAATGGTATGCAAAGGTGCAAAGCTTGATCTGACAAGGCAGCTGCACAGGGAAAGACAACTACAGTGAATATTGGTAAGTTGCTATACATGTTTTTTTTTTTTTTTTTTTTTACATTAGGAGGGACACTGCTTCCCAAAATATTTATGTAGGAATATAAAGAAAAATAACTTAGCCTTGTCAGTGACCACAAACCAATTAGCTTTGTTAGGGATAACACAATGATGTTCATTTTGCTATACTACAGTAATAAATTATATATTTTGTTAACAATGTTTTTGGGTTGTATTGTTACCTTGGTGATTGAGGACAGTAAAGAGTAGAGCATAGCCACTGACTTACCCAGAACAAACATGCTATATAATGCAGCAGATACTGTGACAACTACCATAAGAAACTATGTGAAGATACTGCAAAATCAAATGCAGACAGAAAGACAGGGGAGTAATATGAAAATATTTTCCATTTTAATTTTCCACTGTGAGGTTTGATTAAAAAAAAAAACCAAGCAATTTGTGGTGAGAAAAAACAAGTGACATGGCTGGAGTTCTGTTACAGGTACATTTAAAAATCAAGATTGAAACATTTTTGTTCAAACTCAGAATTGCAGTTCCAGACCATACCGTTTGCCTGGTATGTTCTGCTGGTCATTTCTGGCTGAAAACACATAGTTAGGTAACTAAGTATTTGCCCTGTAACTAGGGATCAGTGATTTTGTGTGTTGATACATGCCTGAGATGCATCTATTTTTAATTGCATGACATGACAGGGAAGACACATGAGATTTAAGTAAAAAAAAGCCAAGTAGAAATGAGCACAGGCATTTATTTATTTATTTATTCTTCATCGACAGGGTTAGTCCCACTAGGCTAGCAGCCTCTTTTCAGGGGAGACACAAGGGGGTATTAATACTACTTGAGGAAATTTGGCTGGGACATTGGGGAACTTCCCCTACTATATTTGATAGGTGCTGTGGGCTCTATTACATCTAACTTGAGCTACCAGCAACTCAAGCAGATGGGTCCTCAGTTTAACTTCTCATCCAAAGGACAACACACTCAGGAGTGCACCCCTCCCATCTTCAAGATGCACTGAAGTGTCAGCAATCGATCTGCCTTCTGCACCAGAATTGAGTGCACTACCTGTTGTACCACTGATACTGCTTTAAAAGCGTAACAAGAACATAATAATTATTAAATATACATTTTTATGTATGTGACACTCTGTGTTGGAACAAAGGGAAGGAAAAGTGTTATTAAAAGAAAAACTTAAGATGAACTTTAATGAAGAGGAGGTTTTAACCAAGCCAACCGTAGTTGTACCAGAGTGCTGACCGCAGAGCTCACAGCAGGAAAGCTCACAAGGAAGAAGCATAAGAGCTGACAAATGACTGCTGTGCTGATCTCTTTCAGTGGTGCAATTACTGAAAAGACCTGAAACATATTTGTCAAATACCAAAATAGAAAAAAAAAGGGAAACACAGAAAGATTTTGGGTGCATGATAACAGGCGACAGTAAGAGATGCTAAGGGTTGCACCAACCTTGGAGTGAGAATACTACCCAAATGGAGGACGCTCCCCTCAAAAGCTTTTATCTAAATTTATATTGGGTGCACAGTTGCATGAAATGGTTTATTATTTAAATACTGTGGGAGCAGTCCTTTATTTGTTTGAGAAGATGGTTCTATGTGGTTTTGCATGAAGTAGCATTTTTCAAAGGAGTGAGAGTCAGTGTGATGTAATGCAATCATTTTACCTTGGATTGTTACATTCCTGTTAACATTTCTGTATTATATGCTAACATTTCTATTTTCTGCATTCATCATAGGAAGCATGGATATACCACCCACATTTGTTCAACATCTCACAATAAGGATCACAAACTGCTGAACTCCATGCTTGCCTCTTTCTTTCTTTCTCTGTATACAAACTCAGACCCTACCCATAGCTGAGTTAGGGACACTAATGGTAATTCCTTATTGCCACCATGTTCAATAGCAGTATTATCCAAGAGCCTCTTGTCTTCAGTCCTCTCGCTATGTGTCCAAGCATTCTGCTGGACATAGCCACTGTTGGTTCACACTGCTATGCACAAAGGTGTGATTACAACCTCTGCATCCCTTTCTCCCTTTGCCCTCCCTACAGCCACTTACCTTAGCTTTTGTTCTTTCCCCTCCGTTGTGCATGTACTCCATTCTGTAGTACTTCCCAGCTATTATTTACTTGACTCCTCTGCACATCTCTGAAGATCTCATCAGATATTAACATCTCCAGCTCTGACTACCTCTTTGGTCTTAGTATCATCAGCAAACAGAATGATCATTCTGTCCAAACCTAGTTTGATATTTGACACTGGTATACTTTATAGTTCAGCACTGAAACCAGTAATTCCACAGTGGTGATTCTTCTTTTTTATAGACAAAATCCCTTCAGCTTTCACTCGTTTTTTGTTTCCCTTCAGTATTTTACACCCTACCCCATACCCATTAGTTACCCCATCCATCTCCTATATGTCACCGTCTCGTAGACCTTGCAAAAATCAAGATGTACAGGATATTTCTGTTCACCTCTGTGATGACTCAGTCATAGTTGTGAGTCAAGCTGGTCAAACAAGACTACCACTGCCTAAAGTGGTACTGTTGCTATCTGTAAAGCTATTAAAATTCAGGAATTGTAGCAGTATGTCCCACATAAAAGTTTCCATTGCCTCCCACAAGCAAAAGAAATAAAAATAACTGGTCTGTAGTTGATCGATGCCTTCCTAGAGATGCCTTTTCTGCAAGAGTAACACTTTTTCCATACTTCCATTTTCTTGTACCCTGAACCTATTTTTATTCCCAGAGTTCATTGTGTTTCATCTTTACTTCTTCTTTGGTTTCTGTCAAGTCTGTCCATTTTTCCCATAAAGTCCCATCCCACATTCTTGTGCTGGCAGCCTGCTTTCTGTAGTTCTGTAGATACTGAAGCAACAAGGGACGCATTTGGTGTTTTCATCTGTAGCCATCTCATACTTGCCCCATTTATAGATATAGGTGCATATGATGAATGCATTGAGAAGGAGGTATGTTGGTGAATGCGTTGGAAAGGAGATATGTTGGTTTGGTACAGGAAAGAAGATGTTCCTGCAGGATACAAAGCCTGAGATGAGTGGGCATGTAGGTGGAAACTAATAGAATCCCAAAGTAGGCTTTTATTTATAGCTGCAGTTCAAACAAAAGGAAGGTGTAATGAACTCCAGTTGAATTATTGACTGAGCCCCTGACACTAGTTATGCTATAACTTGGCATAGCATTACCTTCTTAAACTATGATTATAACTTTTATTAACCTAAGCTGAAAGCAGTGCCAAAGAGGAGGCAGATGTTTAAAAAACAGAAAAGTATGAAATTATACCTCATTAAACTTTATATGAATATCTTACTCAAACAGGTTTTCAGGCCCTCTGATAGGACTGGCCATCTGAAAAAAAATCCTGTTACTTGAGAAAAAAATGATGTATGATGTTTTAAGCCAAATGTCTTGGAAAAATCTTCACACATACTGTCCATTAAGGAGGGTGCTGGTCATAGGTATGCAAAAATTGCGAACAACCTTGATTAATGTAAACATAGGAGCAGTTCCCTTCTAGAAGCTAAACTTTAAGATGTTCTTCATGTTTCACTGTTGCAGTCATTACATTTGGGTTATCTGCTTGCAGGTAGCCCTCAGTCAGCCTGATTAACAAAGTCTTGGGTCCTGCGTCGGTTGCTGTCCCTTCTTCCATGACGTCAGGTCGTCAGGGGTATAAAACATGTAGCCGACGCCATTACATCAGTCTTTCTTGCCGTGCAGTGCCCAAAGCAGAAGCAGTTCGCAAGTGCTGGTCGGCCGACTCCTGAAATTTTCATTTTCGAGTTTCGGAGCCAAAGTCTTCAACTAAAGCTAAGTACCCCATTGGGGAAACTTTTTCTTGCTCCTTCCCGATGTCAGTAAAAGTTAATAATTGCATTACGTGTGGAAAGCAAATACGTCATAAAGATTTTTATTCTTACTGTATTCCTTGCCTAGGCCCTGACCACGACGTACCTGGCTGTCGGTTTTGTACTTTATTTAATCAGAGCACTATCCGTCATCGGTATATTTTCGCCTCTAAATATTTCGGTTCTCAGTTTAATTATCCAGAAATATCGTCGGTTAGCCATCCAACTACCGGGATTCCGAAAAAATGCAAAGATAAAGACAGAGAAAGGCTGCCAAGGTCCAAAACTGCCGATGATGCTTCTCCTAAGCCAGTCGCCAGTTCGCCGGTACTCAGTGAGGCGCTTTTGCAGCCACTGATACCCACTACTTCTGATTCGCAGGCCTCTACTGAGACTCATTCGGAGTCCGGTATGCCGCAAGATGCTTCAACTATGGAACCCGCAGATGTCTCTACCTTGGATGGGTTCGGAGCCGCTGTGCAGGCACCGGCTACTGAGGGTGTATTCAGGCCTATGGACTTGCATATTAAACCAATGCCTCCTTCTTTACTTAGGCCTAAATCTCGATCCATGCTTAAAAAAATGACGCCCAGGCCACATGCTCAGGCCTCTATGCCTAAAAAAACAAATGATAAGAATGGCTGAAGATCTACTAACTCTAATCAGGGGTAGCCAACCCCTCCCCCCCTCTAAGAGGCCTAGGACTGAAGTTGATTATGAATCTTCTGATCAGGATTCTGTTTTTTTTTCTGATTCTTCTGATGATCTGGATTTGCCCTTATCTACTTATGAAGATTCTGATAAAGAGGACTCCATTCCCTCTGCTTCCCTTCCTGAAGATTTTTCTTTTGGGGAAACCTTACATACTCTAAGGGAGCATTTCCATTGGGAAAGCCAGGATTTTTCTGATTCAAAAAAGAGGCTTAAGGATTTCCTTCTCCTACCTCAGCATAGGCCTTTAGCTATTCCTCCTGTACTAGACATTGTTGATGATGCTTTTTCGGAATCTAGCTTGGCCCCCTGCCTCCTGCTCCCAGAAAACCTGACAGATACTACAGGGTCCCTGAGTACCACAAGTTCCTTTTTAAAAATCCTATTGCAGATCCAGAGACTATTTCACAGGGGCCCAAGGTCATTAAGGCTTCTACTGCTAACAATCCTACCCCTTCTGATAGAGACTCCAGGGCACCAGATAGATGAGGTAAGAAGGTTTACACTTCTGCAACCTTCACCATTAGGGCTTTAAACTGCTAGTTTCATATGTTAAAGTATCAGCAACATGTTATTAGACTGCTTAAACAGAAAATGATGTTGATTCCTGACTGTGTGGAAAATAAAGAATTACAGGATTTAATGCATTCTGCTGAACAAGTTGAAAAACATACTTTGCAATGTGGTTTTGATTAATTAGAGGCCTCCTGCAGGGCTGACGGTACTGGGTCTGTGCTCAGAAGGCATGCTTGGCTTAAGGAGCAATCTTTGCCTGATCATGTTAAAGCTAAATTGTTGGATGCTCCTTTAAATCAGGACCGCCTGTTTGGCAACAAGGCTGAGGAAGTTCTGAGAAAGATTTTTTACAAGTTCAGCCTCCTAGATTTAGTAGGCACTGGCCCTCTAAGAATTGCTCCATTCCATCCCCTTCCAGGTCTTCTCAAGCCAAACCTAGACACAGCAAAAACCCCAGTTTTCAGTCCCAGGGGACACACAGAACTAAGCAATGGGGGGCCTCTACTTCCAAATCTGGGAATAGTAAGACTCCCCCCATGGTAAACTGTCTCAATTACTTCCTTTTAAAATTTCCAAGCACTTATCAACTGACTACCCCTTTGGGGGGAAAGATTGCTCTTCATGCAAAGAATTGGGAACTCATTACCCAGGACAAATGGGTTTTATATATAGTGTCCCAGGGATACAGATTTCACTTCCACATGTTGCCAACACCAAGCTGGTGGCCGGACCTTCCCCCAAATCAGTGGGCAGAGGCCCAAAAACAAGTACTCTTAAGCATGGGGGTTATTCAACTGGTACCAGAAGAGGAAAAGGGACAAGGTTTCTACTCGAGACTTTTCCTGGTACCCAGAAAAGACAATTCATGGCATCCTATCCTGGACCTGTCTACTCTAAACACCTTTTTGGAGATTCCAAAATTCAAGATGCTGACTCTTCACCAATTACTTCCTATGCTAGGCAAAGATGCCTGGTTGGCAACATTAGATTTAAAAGAAGCATATCTGCACATCCCAATCAGGGAATCTTGCAGAAGATACCTACACTTCAAAGCAGGCTACACGCACTATCAGTTCTCTACACTGCCCTTTGGCTTATCTACTGCGCCCAGGGTATTCACAAAGTGCCTAGCTCCAGTTATTGCATTTTGCAGGCAAAGAAATATTCAAATATACCCATACCTGGACGATTGTCTAATTCAGGCAGAAAGCCAGGACATACTTTTGAATCATCTGGCCTTTGTACATAGGGTTCTAACTTGTCTGGGGTGCACCATAAACGAAAAGAAATCACACCTGGTACCCTGTCAACAAATTATATTCCTGGGAGCAAGCTTGAATACAACTTCCCAGATGTCTTACCTCACGCCAGAGAAACAAATTCATTTGACAACCTACTTCAAACAAGTGGCCACAAAAACCCTGCTATCTGCAAGACAAATACTGCAAGCCTTGGGGTTCATGACCTCCTGCATTCTTCTCATTCCATATGCAAGACTGCATATGAAGAAACTACAGTGGTATCTAAAAAGCCTATGGTGTCAACATTCTCAAGACCTAGAAACAATGATCCCTATCATACCTTGCCTATGCCTAGAGTTCCTTTGGTGGGCAAAGGCCTGCCACCAAAACAAGGGACTACCTTTCACACCACCTCCTGCACCCAAACCCTAACAACAGACGCATCAGACTATGCATGGGGTGGCTCACCTGGCAGAGAAGTGCATTCAGGGCAAATGGAACCCAAGTCAAATGCACCTGCATATCAATCAAAAATAAATGTTAGCTGTACAGAATGCTCTGACAGCCTTCAAGGACCACATTCTTCCAGGACAACTAATGGTAAAGACGGACAATACCACTGTTATGTGGTACATAAACAAGCAGGGGGGTACACATTCTTACCCCCTCTGCAGACTAGCCATGGCATTGTGGAACACAGCCTTGAGCTACCAAGTGCACCTACAAGCTCAATTCCTGTCAGGAAAATTAAATACACTGGCAGACGGATTAAGCAGGAACCTCATGGACCCACATGAGTGGAAATTGGAACCAAGGATATTCAACATGTTGACAAGCAAATGGGGGAGCCCAGATATAGACCTGTTTGCCTCTCCCCAGAACTACCAATTGGACAAATTTTGCACAAAGACTCCCCACAAACAAGCCTGGAAAGTGGATGCGCTGTCCTTCAGCTGGAAAAACCTATCAGTCTATGCCTTCCCCCCCTCTGCCTCTGCTCTCCAAAGTACTACTAAAAATCAAACAGGACAAACCAAGGATGATTTTGATTGCTCCAGACTGGCCATGCCAACACTGGTAGCCCCCTCCTGCGCAGTGTGTCATGGTTATCTCCATGGCACCTCCCTCAGATTCCTTCCCTGCTGTCTCAGCAGGAGAACCAGATTCTGCACCCTCAGCTTCTAACACTGAACCTTGCAGCCTGGCTAATTACTTAATCTCTCCTTTACCATCCCTCAGCAAACTTGTGATGGATATAATTTTAGAGGCAAGGAGGCCTAGTACTAGAAATCTTATGCTGAAAAATGGAAAAGATTCTGTGCCTGGAACCAATCTCAAGGGATGAGCACAGCAGCACCCAATTTACCTCAGATTTTACAATACTTAACTGAGATGCTTCACAAGGGCCTGTCTTTTTCCTCCATTAAAGTCCACGCCACAGCCATTTAAGATTATTATAACACAGAACCTCCCCTCTTCTCTCTTCCACTGCTCAAGCAGTTCCTCAGAAGGGCCAAAAATTTGAGACTACCCAGGAGAGCTCCAACCCCAGCCTGGGACCTTAACTTTGTCTTGGAGAAACTCACTCTACCTCCTTTTGAGCCAGCTGCTACTGCAAATTTCTTTCTTGGAAAACAGCTTTCCTTTTAGCAATCACTTCAGCTAGAAGGGTATATGAATTACAGGCCCTTATGGCAGTGGAGCCTTTCATCATCTTTCATGCGGACAGGGTGTCCCTCAGAACCAATCCATCCTTCATGCCCAAGGTGGTATCCAGTGTAGCTCTTAATCAGTCCATTCATTTGCCAACTTTCTTTCCCAGTCCACAGAATAAAGGGGAACGGATACTGCATTCCTTAGATGTGCAGAGACAACTTAGATTCTACTTGGACAGGACTAAACCTCAAAGGAAATCTGAACAACTGCTGGTGGCATTTGCTGCAGGGGCAGAGGGGAAGGCTACTTCAAAGCAAACCATTTCTAAATGGATAAACCATTGAATTCATTTCTGCTATAAGCACCATAGAAAACCTATCCCCCAGGGGATCAGACCTCACTCCACTAGGGCTGCAGCTACCTTTACAGCCTTTCTCAGAGGCGTCCCTACAAGGGACATCCTAGAAGCTGCTACATGGAGTTTTGTACATACCTTCACCAAGTATTATCATTTGCCAATTTTCTCTAAATCCAGAGCTGGCTTTGCCACTGCAGTCTTGCAGGGCCTTATAGCTGGCCCTAATGCTCTCTTAGTTCCTCCTCCCAACCATAGCTTTGGGAATCTACCCAAATGTAATGACTGCAACAGTGAAACATGAAGAACATAGTATAGTTGTGTAGACTTACCATAAATGTAGATGTTCGAGTGTATTCACTGTTGCAGTCCTGGTTACCCTCCCTCCAGCCCCCTGTTTTTCTCTCCTTTACTATGCTTAAAAGCCTTTTTGGTGTATTTGCTTTTTTGTTGGAGGTATATGTTTGTACTTTTATATTTAATTGCTTCCCATTAGGGGGGCACCTGACATCTGGGGCAAGAAAAACTGATGTAATGGCATCGGCTGCATGTTTTATACCCCTGATGACCTGACGTCATGGAAGAAGGGACAGCAACCGATGCAGGACCCAAAACTTTGTTAATCAGGCCGACTGAGGGCTACTTGCAAGCAGATAACCCAAATGTAATGACTGCAACAGTGAATACACTCGAACATCGACATTTATGGTAAGTGTACAGAACTGTACTTTTTAATTGTGACGCCTGTAAAGTTAAGTCAGCTGTGAGTTTACATATTTCAAAACCTCAGTGACAGAGGGACAGATCATGTATACTTTGATTTGTACCCTTTCCTTTTGAAGGAATACTGTTATAAATCTGACATATTTCTAGAAAGAAAAAAATCTGAAGAATCAGTGGCAAAAATAAGATAATTAGTTGTACAGTAATATTTTTGCTACTGTGGCCCTAAACAGAAGAGCTCCACATATAAAGGTACAAAGTTCCTTTTTCCTATATGGGTGGTGTGTCTCTGGTCTGAGTACACCATGTGTAAGAGATCTGTCAAAATGCGTAGTACGGCGGAATATGGGTAGACTTTAAGAGGACAATCCACTCGTACATGTCTCCAAGCAATGTTGTGTCTCAGTGAAGTATTAAAATTAGTAATGTAAGTATTAAGGGAATTTGTAGTGTCTGAATGAGCTGATGTGCAAGCTGTAGAAATTTCCTTGATGTTTCACTGACAAAAGATGTTTAGCCCCTGGGAAGGATTTTCTTGACAGATGATCCTATGGATAAACGTTCAGTACCAGAGCATATTAACTATCATTAAAAATACTGTCTAGAATAGCACCTAATATGAACAATGAGCCAGATGACACTGACATATTATTTTAAGATTGCTTTATCTTTCTCAGGTGTCAACTGTATTTTAATGCTGCTTGTGTATTAAATGACCTTGAAAACTATCCATTTTTCCTTCATACAAGAGGATTTCTTCAACCTACTTTTTCTGTGCTGCTTGTATTAGATCTGTATACCTCATTTTCTACCATTCTTCTATCGCTTTACTGAATTTAATTTGTTATGGTATTTAAGCCACATTTAAATTGTCATATCCTGCTGGCAGATTACCTTACCATGTGCATATCATTTTAGTTGGCTGTCGCCTGTACAACTGTAATTACATTTGGCAAACAAATGCAGAGTAAAACCTGAAGAGTTGTGCTGACTGGTGTTGGGCTCATCTTCACAACAGCTGACCTCAGCAGAAACAATCTGAATATCTCACATTTCTTCCCAGAATGCATTGCTATTAACCATAATAATCCGGTACATATTTTGCACAATATATTACTGTTTTCATGTATTCGTTCACAGCAATTACATCTAGCTAGATATCGGGATTACTAGATATTCCAGGTCTTAACATGTATTTTATATGCTTTATGTTATCAGAATGTCATATTTTGATTTCCAAGTCTTTATTTTCCAGAACTGATTCGTACACGTCCCCATTTGTACTACATATTTCCTGTATTCGGTTGCATTGTCCTTCATGTGCTTCCTTTTATTTATAAAGTCATTTTATTTCAGTGAATTCAGACATATTTCAGTGATTAACATCAGTGGTTTCCCTTTAAGTGGTGATCTGCTTAAAGATTTTTGAGCAGATATTCTCCAGACATAGGCTGATATATCATTTTCCTCAGATTTCAGCAAGTATTTCTTCCCTCTAGGGATGTCAGGTCTTCCTTACAAATGTACTTACCATACTGTCAGTTTATCTAATCGATTTAAACAATTGACCAACTGTAAACTATCTATCCATTCAATGCTATGGGTTCATTATAATTGTCATTTATATAACTTTCTGTCAGTCTGTCCCTGTGCATTTTTAATTACGCCACATTCTTTACCAACACTGTTAAGCTTTCCTGTTTATTCCCCACTGTTTTATTTAAAAAAGGCAATATCTGTTAGATTTACCAAGTGTAGTTTGCATCTAGTACCACTGACCTCATAAGTTCTGCTCAGATACCATTAGTGATAAAGCCTGCAATTATTTTTCACAGGTTATGCCCCCACGTGATCTCATACTGCGCATTTATTTTCAGGGCTCTGCTTCCATAGCAGATTTTTTCCACTTTCTATATTAACTTTGTTGCTGTCTGTTGCACTTTCTGTAAGACACATATTTCCCACACAAACGTATTGCCAACGCAAATAACAATGTTCCAGATGAAGGTGCAGTAAATTTGTGTGAGGTGACATTGTAGCTTCTTGTTCACTGCAGCTTGGAATGTATTAGTTATCAATGCCCCTCTTCTAATGCCTTTTAAATTACTTTTAAGTGAATATTTTGTCGTATTTTACTCTGTCACATTAAGTTACTGAATTGTAGGTAACGTAAGCCAGATTTCCCTTAACCATGCTGTATCCAGTGAAACCAAAACTAATGATATTGATGATTCATGAGTTACGAGTGCGTTGTTTTATGACAACATTACAGTCTCCATCTTGCACTTGCTTATTTTTAATTGATTCCTTCAGAGAGCACTAAGGTTATTCAAACAGAGCTCTCAAGTCTAGAGCATTTCTCCCCGGGCCTCTGCTGAAAATAGGCTTCGTTCCAAGTCGGACTTTCCCTGTAAACAAATAATAAATAAATAAAAAATAAATAAAACAAGTTATGTCAAACAGTCTTGCAAGGCAAGGCCTTGATTGTGGAATGCATATCCAATATGGCAGCCGTGCAGCTGGAAGATGCCAAGACCAACCACATCAGGTGATGAGTTGACCTTCGTACCACTCTTATTTGAGGATGGGGCACTGGACAGGATTTTGCTGGAATTTTTTTTGTTAAATGATTTTGTCTAGAACTTGAGGAAGTCCCATACCTGCCACTAAAAGTATATCAGAGTGGTTTTGGTGTCCACAGAGAGAGTGGGATAGAGCAGTTTACGTACTTCTCTATTCAGAGTTAAATGGTGGCTGAGTGTTAAACATTGTCAGAGACTAGCTTCAGGATGTCCATTGTGCATGCTAATGATTGTGCAAATTTTGCAGTGTTCGCACCTTCTCTCATTCCTACTGTCTCACTATCAGAAGGAATTGATACTGTTCAAATTTCTAGAAACCTAGTCCTTTCTAACCTCGGTCTGGAGTTTCTGGCCACCTGATGACTCCATATTTCTATTCTCAGGAACTGACCTGTTAGTGTTGGAATGGTCTGAATTCTGTGTCTAGTTTCTGTAAGCCCACAGTTCCTATGAGACATCCATTTACTGATGGTTAATATATTGGCCAAAGTACTAGCAAAATCCTCACATTTTCTGCCTTTCTCAGGAAGAATATATATGTGTATATTTGTAGACAGATGCATATATCCATATACATATATATATATATATATATATATATATATATATATATATATATACATATATACACACACACACACACACACACACACACACACACACACACACACGCACACACACACACTCACACACAGATATATATATCTATATATATATATATATATATATATATATATGGATCAATGTAATTTCGTCAAAAATACATTTCGCCGAAAATTCCTGACATAGGGGCCAAATTGCCGAAAATCCATTTAACCAAAAATAGTACTGACAGTGTATATGCCCTTTCCCCCCACTGTAGAGCGATCTCGGAAAGAGAATATTAAAGTAGGGATGGTGTGTGGGGCACAGTCCCCCACAACGTTGGGTGTGGGGAGGCATAACCTCCCACCCAGTACAGTTTAATATTCTGTAGTATTGTTTTATATTGTCCAGTCCCTGTTAAAAGGGGTAAGTAAGTAGTTTATAACCTAAGTAGGTGGGGCCATGCCCCCCACACCACCCCTTCTTTAATATTTTCACTCCAAGATCACACTATACTAGGAGAAAAGGGCATATACACTTTCAGTACTATTTTCGGAAAAATGGATTTTCAGCAATTTGGGCCCTATGTCAGGTTTTTCGACGAAATAGATTTTCAACGAAATGACATAGACCCATACACACACACACACACACACATATATATATATATATATATATATATATATATATATATATATATGTATATATATATATATATATAAATAGATAGATATATAGATAGATATAGATGCATATATATATATATATATATATATATATATATATATATATATATATCTATAGGGTCTATGTCAGAAGATCGAGTTTTCAGAAACTTGAAATGCATATGGTGGAGACCATATGACTGAGGTTCTGAAAACTCAAACACAAAACAACACAAAAATCTACCTTTTATAAATTTTTGCAGGGGAGCAGTAAACCCTGCACCCCCCCCACACACACCCACTGCAAATTATATATATATATATAACTCCAACATAGCACTACAGTGGGGAAAAGGGTAAATTAATGTTAAAGAAAACAGTTTAGTGCATAGAAGCACTTTTAATCCACCTTTGCATCTACAATTGAGAAATTTTGAAGCAGCAGTAGAAAGTGAATTAAGAACTTCTTTGAGACAAAATTATGTACATCCAAATTTAACTTTGGCAGAACAGGAATTGCTCATTGACATTAGTAACAATAGAAACCTAAGGGTTATGAAAGCAGACAAAGGTGGGGGTGTCGTACTTATAGATTACATTATGTATGAAGGAAAAATGATGGAAATTTTAAACAATTCAGATAAATATACAAGATCATCCATCAATGAAATTAATATTGCATACAAAAAAATACAAGTGTTACTAAATGATTTATTAATGGAAGGGTTAATAGATGTGGACACATATAGATTTTTACATGTGGAGAAACCCAAAGTGCCCTCTATTTTTGGTATTCCCAAAGTGCACTAGGATATAAATGACCCACCTTTGAGAGCAATAGTTTCAGCTGAAGGTCTTGTGACTGTACCCCTTGCAAAATATGTGGATTTGAAAATAAAGGGACTAGTCTTGAACAACAGTAATATACTTAAAGACTCCTGGGATTTTTTTAAGAAATTTAGATCATACATTATTCACTGAAAAGGTGGCTTTTGGAACTTTGGATGTGGTGGATTTATTCACCAGTATACCGCATGAAGTTGGTTTGGAATGGTTTGAGGAAATGCTGGTGGGATACAATGGGATAGCTCACAATGAATTTAGGACAGTTTTAGTCCTGATGGAAGTAGTATTGAAAAACAACTTAATTTTCTTTAAAGGTGAATACTTCAAACAGTCTAGAGGGGTGGCGATGGGGGCACACTGTGCTCCCACTTATGCTAACATTATCATGGCCTACTGGGAAAATAATTACATTTTGAATTCTCCCTACAAAAGTTTTTGGACATTTTATGGTAGATTTTTAGATGACCTGTGCTTTTTATGGGAAGGGTACAATAACAACTTTGAGTCATTTGTAGAATATATCAATGGTACAACTAGTTTTTTACGCTTCACACACAAATTTGACTACCAGGAATTAAACTACTTGGACATGCACATAAGAAAGAATAAAGAAGGTTTTATGTCCAAGATTTATAGAAAGGAGACATTTTCAAACTCCTATTTACATTACACTAACTCACACCCACCCCATCAGAAGAAAGGGGTAGTAAAAGGACAATTAGTGCGTTTAAGTAGGATGACTTCAGATAATGATGTTTTTTATAGTGAGTGTGAAGTATTGAAAGGATTGTTTTTGAATAGAGGCTACCCAAGTGACCTGTTTGACCGGATTTGTAATGAGGTAATTGAAGGAAGAACTGGCAAATTTGCTCCTACACTAGGGAGACGACAAAATTTTAACGAAAATATACCTGAAGAAAAAACAAACGGAAACTATAGTTCAGGAATTATAACTACATACGATGGTTAGTCAGGACTGGTTAGGAGAATTATTGATAAGGAATGGAAACACTTTGCAAAATTATCTTTATTGATAAGGAATGGAAACACTTTGCAAAATTATCTGATTTAAAATATATTTTTGACAATGACTTAAGTATATTTACCGTAAAGGAAATACTATCAAGAATTTATTAGAAAGAGGTTCAAGTAGACACAACTTAGAAAAGGGTTCAAAAACTAAAAAAGGTTTATACAAATGTGGAAGCTGTAATTATTGTTCCCACCTTATAACAGGATAATTCATTTGGATAAACAACAAATGGCAGAAAATGATGGCTCAGATGAATAAAATTCAGATGTTT